>NC_090789.1:15703472-15845972 GCF_040054535.1 Antennarius striatus
TATTGTATTTTAATTTTATACTGTTTATATTTTAGTTATACTTTAATATATAAGTCCTGTTAGTGCTGCATGTGTCTGTTAGTGTATCTATCTATCTATCTATCTATCTATCTATCTATCTATCTATCTATCTATCTATCTATCTATCTATCTATCTATCTATCTATCTATCTATCTATCTATCTATCTATCTAAAATCTGCGCTGCAGCAGCTTCTTCATTCAGCGGTCACGTGGGTGTCATACGTCATTGGCGACCAACTTAGCTTGGCAGCCATAGAAGACAATGCGATCCACTACGTGATTACAAAAAACAAAAAGACAAGGACATATCCTTCTTTAGAAAACCTTCTGGGAAGCTAAGAAGGAGATGGAGAGCACGGATAAACCGGGTCAATATGACCAAGGATCCGAGGATCCTTCATGAGCACGTTACCTCAGAGGATTTCCAAAGAGATTTGAAGGTAAGATCATTTTCGGACAACCCATACTATTTATTCTGATTCCCAAGGTTAAGTGGATAATTAATTCATGTCTGGAGCTACTGGAGATATTATATAAATGTTTTTATGACCAGATTATCGCGCGATATTGGCACTTGCGAAAAGTAAACATCAAGAGCGATAGGTCATTTTACTGAGACAGTGGTTCTTAACCTGGGGTTCGATCGAACCCTAGGAGTTCAGTGAGCCGGTCTCAGGGGTTTGGCAGAGACGGGGGTCAAGACAAAACACCCGACACATCGTGTTGGGTGTTAGGAATTGACACGATGTGTCGGGTGTTTTTGCCAAACATACACAAATCACTGTGTACGTTTGACACATTGTGTCAATTTGTGATGACGCCCCCTTAGCCATCACTGGCTGCAGGTAATCACGCTACATCGATTAGCCTACCTGTGCTACATGGGATTTTGCTCACTCAGTAGTCGATTTATGCCTGTCATGATGGTGCGTCATTTGATTGCTTTCTTAATATTTTAATTCATAGTAACTATGTTGAGCAAAAAAAGAAAGTGGTCGGACGAATATGTGCAACGTGAATTTACATGTACTGTATAACGGAATGTGATGGGAGTCAGCGTTCTGCGCGATTTACAATGTCAAGCTGAGCAACTCTACTCTCGCACTGGCAAAAATAAAGGAACACTTCCTTAAGCACCCAAGAAGCATGGAAAACAAAAGAAACAGACTTTACTGTCAAAATGACATAAGAGTTACACTTGCCAAGGTGAAGCCGTATATTTGAACTGGTCTCTCAATAACACAGTGTAACCCAGCGTTACTTTTACTGTTAGTATTATTTTCTTATTATTTCTGTTCAAACAGGTTTTTTGGTTGAATAAGGGGTTTCCTATGTGCCCTGAACGCACCTCTGTGCCAGTCCCACTCACACCTGCTCAGAGCTCATTAGCTTTTATGAGCTGCAGCCGTCCGCATGGAGAGGGACGCTGTGGAAGTTGGGCACAGAGCAACACGCTAGAGAAGTTTGGTGTTGAGCGGGACGCTGTGAAAGTTTGATACGGAGCAACACGCTGGGAAAAGTTTGGTGTTGAGTGGTTGAGTCACGGCGAGTGGATGTTTTTTGTTTTTTTTTGAAGATAATCCCGATTGAGTAACATAAACCAGAAAATGCAAATTAATTATAAAACCAGTTGGGATATGATTTTCTTTTCAAAATGTGATGGAAATGTGTTTTTTTGTTGTTAATTGATCACTAATAGTAACTGCTCTGTACAATTGTGTACAGGCTGGGGTTTTTTATGGGTGAAATCTGCACCAAGACTTGATGCCTTGACATGTGTGGACCGCATGCCCCGTGGAAGGTGTACAGTGGATACAGTGGATACAGATGCTCCTGAATGCTCCACCTGGTTCCCAGGAGGGTGGTAGGAAAAGGATTACAAGTCCTTTAAGAATTTTTTTATTAACTGAGATCTCATTTTTCTTTTTTCCTTTTTTGTGACTTTTTCTTAGTCAGATCTGACATAAAATTGAATAACCTTGAAGAAGAAGAGAAGAAGAAGAAGAAGTATACTTTATTTATCCCCGCAGGGAAATTACACTCACTCAATACATGCTGTTGTGTTAGTTCTTTTTAACAATCAATGTATACACCGGCCCCCTGAACACAGCACACAAAGGGGCCTGCAAGCATGCAGTTAGTACACATCAAGCAACACACGCCAGGGAGGCAGGGTGACGGGCAGCGGCTTCTGGAACGCGCCCCAATTGAGCAGCTTGTAGGGGGGACGGTGCCTTGCTCAGGGGCACCTCGGCGGTGGCTGGGGGGTGGGCTGACGCCTCCCACCGTCAGCTCACACTCCTGGTGGCATCCTGGTGGGAGCGAGATTCGATCCACCGATGGTTGGGGCGATCTGTCTACAAGACGTCTGCTCTACCGCTGAGCCACTGCCGCCCCAACTATAGACATTGAATGAACATTGAAACCGCAACTGAAAAGGACAGTTATAGTCATGTCAGTCAGTCATCTTCGTATTACCACCGCTACATCCGCCGCAGCGGAGCCTATCTCGCCGGCATAGGGCGTGAGGCGGGGGACACTCTGGGCACGATGCCAGTGCGCAGCGGAGCCACACACAAAGACATACAACCATGCACCCACACACTCATACTTACGCGATATTTGGAACGGCCAATCAACCTGAAGTACATGCTTTTGGAGGTGGGAGGAAGCCGGAGAACACGGAGAGAACCCATGCAGACACGGGGAGAGCATGCGAACTCCGCACAGAGCGGGACTCGAACCCGGGTCTGCCGTGTTGTGAGGCACCAGCGCTAACCACTGCGCCACCGTGCCGCCCAGGACAGTTATAATGGTGTGGAAAAATATATTTTGTTTTATTTGTTCATGTGTTTGAAAAATTTTAAAATGTTCATATTTGTTTGCTAAATACATATATATATTTGCTAAATAAATATTAAATTTTGTCTGTGTGTTATTAGGGTGGAGGTATCAATTTTCCATTCACCACCGCCAGTCTCCTTGAACCTAGTAGAACCTACATATTGGGTAGATATACAGTGTACAGATATTTAGAGTCCAGTAGATATATTTAGATATTTGTCCAGCCTACTCAATAAGAGGGTTACGACAGCCGAAGTCGCACTGATTTGCACTTAGGTAATTTCATGTGAGTTCATGCACTGTCTTGGTTTTGTTCTTTGAAAAAGGTGACATTAAATACACCAGTAAAACATATACTTGTATCTTAGATTTGAAAATTTTTATTTTTTTTTAGTAAAGACTGGTTCGGTGAGTGAGCTTATGAAACAGGCAGGGTTCGGTACCTCCAACAAGGTTAAAAACCACTGTACTGAGAATATCGGTGAAACTGAAATAAAACATACAAAAACAGCATGTCAGGCCCTGATCCTTGTGCATTGGTAAATACAAGAAATATTAATATAAACGAGTTATTAATTCCACACAGTACAACAGTAACCAATGGCAGCAAGCTCAATGCTAACATAATATGGAAAAACCCATTGACAGGCTAGCGTGTGGGCATCGGTAGCACGATTAACTTTTACATACAGTAAACCAAAACAGGACATTATAACTAATTGGATATCTCTGTCAGAATGTGACACTTTCCCAAAAGTGTAAAGTGTACAACAGACCAGCCTTTCATTAGTAACAGAGATGGAAAGTTTCATTACTTTATGAAAAACCTTTATAGAATGTCACTAAAGGAAATACTAAATAAAAAATGTATTAAACTAACAACTGCAGCAACATTTAAAATAAAACATGTTCAGTTTATATTCATATTTAATTGGACAGTAAAGTCAAAATGAACCAGGTCTGTATTTTAAGTACTTAATTAATCAAAAGGCTTGGTGGCATTTTAATTTTATATGAGCAATGGGGACATAGAAAAAGTTATGGACATGACAGCAGAAGTGACGCAATTGTAGACATCATGGTGAATCCATTTCAGCGCCGTTATATAAATGTACAGCAAGCGACAACGTAACGAGCCGACAGTATCACATTTTTTTATCATCTAAAATTGTCATCATCATCAGATACTGAGGAAGAGTTCATTGTCAACCCACCTGGGGGTGTAATTATCCTCTATAATTATCACTCGGTGTATGCGGAGGATGAGAGTTTGCTTACATCTAGCGACTCATCCCAGGTGTCTTCATCTGAATCAGATTTTGACAGAGATATCGAACCAATTAGTCCCGTTTTGATTTACTGTGTGTATGTAAAAGTTAAAAAGCTATGGGATTTTCCATATTATGTTAGCATTGAGCTAACTGCCATTCGTTACTGTCGGAATGTGTGGTGTTAATAACTCTAGTTTATATTAATATGTCTCGTATTTACGAATGTTTAAGTATCAGGGCCTGACATGCTGTTTTTGTATGTTTTACTTTAGTTTTGCAGAACTTCTCAGTAAAATGACCTGTCTATCACTTTCGATATTGTTTACTTTTCGCGAGTGCCATAATGGCGTGATAACCTCGTCAAAAATAATAAAATAATTTTGAAAAAAACCAAAACACTCATAATATCTCATAGCTCCAATCATTAATTATCCACTAAACCTTGGGAATTCAGAATAAATAATATGGGTTGTCTGAAAATGATCTTCCCTTCAAATCTCTTTGGAAATCATCAGGGTGCTCGTGGCAGATTCTCGGATCTTTGGTCATTTTTTACCCTGTGCATCCTTGCCTTCTATTTCTGCCCAACCTTTCCAGAAGGTATTCTGAAGAAACATAGGTTCTTATCTTTGTGCTTAACTCTTGTGGTGTTGGAACAACCATTCACCTTACAGGTAACCATGGCTGCCCTGACTGATGTGTCGCTGATGACGTATGACCCTGATGTGACCGCTGAATACGGGAGCTGTTGCAGCACAGATTTTAAGGTTTCCTTACCACAAGGATGATGCCAGACATCTAAAAAAAATATTCTATTTTTCATAATGATAAACAAAATATATGTCACTTAAAAATTAGTTTACTGTCCCTTTAAATATTTAAATCGGAGTAATTTTACTACGTGTATTTTTTTTAGATAGATGGGTGTCTCATTGGCGCCCTTGTGTGTTGTAATTACATCAAGCCTTCATAATTACCTTTATTGTGATATATAACTCTTTACAATGCACATTTTACAAGGCCCATGGGTCCTTTATCAGTCATGGCCTTTTTCGTATTCATGCAGCTACCTCATATTCATTTGCACCTGGCCAGTACAAACAGCTGGCCGCTGGGACAGTGAGGCGGTAAAGATGCATCTCAGTGGTAGCTGCTGGGGGAAAGGGTGACCTTGATATGTCTCCCTGCATTACTGCTTCCCTGTATTACCAGGAAAGTGTAGAATAACTCAACAGAATCAGCAGACACCTGTTTACAATGGCCAGCAGCGGGGGAGATAATGAAATCAATACCCCGTCTCCTGTGCAATTTTTCTGTCGCACAGCTATCCACAAGTTCATATTATGGCACATCTACACCACAGAGAATGAAGCAAAGCAGATCTGCTGAGAGTGCAATATGGGGATACTGTAAGCCATTAAGCCTCTTTTGAAATTGTTATGGCAAGTGGAGACGAAGCTCCATGGCTCATAATCAATGGTCCTTACAAAGGCTGCTAATGGCACAGATCCACCTAAATACCAATTTCATCTTGGGTCTGCATCTAATTCATGACATGAATGAACCACAAGACAAACGCTGTCTAAAGTACAAAAAGAAAGCTGATACAGAAACGATAACTGGTTTGTGAAAAATTTTAGTAATTTGTTAATGGAAAGTAAATCTTTTGTATCACTTATTTCATACAAATAAAATAAACTTTAGCTTGATTCCCCTTTATATTCGTAGTTCATGAACTACTAGCAGTGTTAAAATTACACAAAAAGTGGAAGTAAAAGAAAAAAATTTCAGCTTGATCAAGTACTTATTGACTTATTAATACTGACCAACATCCCTATCGTGGTGTCTTTTGTGGTCTGTAGGTGGTTGACAGATGCACCAGATGAGATGGAATAAATACAGTCATTCGTAATGGCACACATACAATGTCTTGACTGAGCCACGGGGGCATTATATTTTCTGTTTTACCAAAGCTAATGAGAAACAGTAGCCAAACGCCACGAGCACACCTCTTATATTCTGAAAATTATTCTTAGCTGTGCAGGTAGTTGGTAGCTTAGTGTTCTCAGATGAAAGCGCAGACGAGATTCCAGTGAAGCACAGCCTGAGAAATATCTTTGTGTCAGAAGTTTGCCGTAACTTCCAACGAGGGAAAATGGAGACTGCTTCATATGAACTCTTGCTGTCCTCTTCATCCCTCTGGTAAATATTCAAGTTCAGAGATGTTTGGCTTTACTTGCAGAATGACTGTATGATACTGAAAAAAAGAACAAGTGTCTTAAACATTAGACATTGACTGTAAGCACGCAGATTTGCCTAAAACCTACCATTGTTATTAAGAGTTGTGTATTTAAGTGGGAAACAAACAGGTGTGGCTGAAAATGGCAAAACTTTTAATCTCTGATCTATCTGTTCCAATACTGTGAGGATTGAAAGAGTACTTGGAGAGTTGCATGCTTTTTTATAATCATGTACATCTGGGTACTCACTGTATTTTTGGAGAGACGTAAGTACATATTGTTTGTAATTCATATCTAGAATATTTTTGTATGTATACATGTTTAAATATTATATGATACATTTAAAATGTTAAATAATAAGGTTTGATTTGGTTTGGTTTGACTGTGGTCTTGTGACAGATATAGCGTACAGTATATCATAGATAGTCTTTTCTATAGTAACTAGCAGGAACCCATGGAAATTTCACGATAAAACAATAATATCAGACTTCACACCAAACTTATCAAAAGAATAAATAGCTACCTTGTTCTATTGACCTAACGCTACAATGCTAACGTGGAGAGCTCCAGCTAAACAATAGCCAACTGAAGCTTGTCGAGTTTATGCTGCAACACAACGTGAGACACGGTAATGTCATGTATGGTAGCGCATATTCCTTCTAGATTACTACTTGAACAGTGATTTCTACATTTTACATGAATGAATGATGAATGAAAGAGAGAGAGAATGAATAAATATATAAACTTTATGGCTCATAAAGAAAGAAACAGACAAACAAATATCCAACTGTCAAGCATGTTTATCAACGCGTCTTCAACGTGGAGCTGTTATACGTCAGAAACTAGCTGGTTTTAACTCTGTCCATTCTGTGTGTACATGTAGACACGGGTCACAGCAGTTTTCATCGCAGGGAGATTGAAAAAGTTTCGGTTACAGCGTCCACACGACAACGCAGACCCGGCGTTTTCAAAAAACTTCACTTTGGCCAGCGTTTTTGTCCCGGATATCTTCGTTGTTGTGTGGACGAAACCGTAACCGTAACAAAAAGTCTTGCTGCCCAATGTCTTACGCCATATTGTTCACGTGATTCCTTCTGGCAGATGCGCCGTGATTGGTTGGGCACTTGATTGACAGGTGGTGGATGGAGTTAAAAAGCGTGAGTGTGAGGTTTTCAAGTGAGTTTATTCAAATATGTAGGTAGGGGCGATATCTCTCTATCTCTATCTCTCTCTCTCTCTCTCTCTCTCTCTCTCTCTCTCTCTCTCTCTCTCTCTCTCTCTCTCTCTACCTCTCCCTCCCTCCCTCCATGTGTATAGATGTCAACCCCAAAGTGGACTTATTTGATAGATCATAGATAGATAATAAAATGTATTGACTTTTATTTCTTCTTTAAATGTGTGACTATTAATGTATTCAGTTCATGGTTATACCTTGAAATGGGACTGCTCTGTGGAATGTATACAGCAGCAAACTGATATAGTGGTGATTCACATGGATATTCATTTAAAAAGGAGACTGGATAGGAAAAAAAAACATGAACAGATATCACAGACTGCTGATATGGCATTTTGAGATAGCAAATGGAAACTGCATTCTAATTTTTAGGTCTTTTTTGTGACTTGTATGTACACTATAATCCATATATTTGCTCATCTTGTGTCAGATGCAGAGTCATTGCTTCCCTTTTTGGTATAAGGTTCCCCACAAGGAGTGTGCACATTATCATGGTGTTAGAGTTTGCCTCAGTGATTGTGGAAGCTGTGTTGTCTTGGGCATTAGGTCTTGACGGTGTTGCCCAATGCCAATTAGTTTCAGGGACTTGACCAGGCTACGCAGCAACAACCATGACCTGCAAGATGGAAAAGTAACTGGAGAGAAGATGATTACGTTTGTCTCTTCTTCAAAAAAATTTAATGGATAGATGAGTTAATTAAAATGTTTTCAATTTAATTTTATACACTGTTATAATCCTTGAAGGGAAATTAAGAATGCACACTCTAGTATGTTAAACAATCACAATCATGCATATTAGTGTGAATGTAATAGTGTGTAACAGTGAGTGGGTAATAGTGGGTAATAGCTTGTAATAGATGGTAATAGAGTGTAATAGTGGATTATCGATAAGAAGTCAAACACTGTTTGAGATGTTAAAGGAAATATCACAACAGGGTCAGGTGTAAGAGTTTAGATACAGATATACTAGTTGGGTTAAGAAAAAGAGAAACAGAAAGTAATGGTCCAAGAGTTTAGAAATGTTGTTATGGTGGAAAAAGAATGGTGTGCAAATAGAAAAGCATACATGCAAAGTTGTGTTTATTGATGTACATTATGAGAAATATTGGATCTGTTTAATTTATGATATGGTTAGTTGTTTCAGTGAATTTCATAATTTAGAATTTCAAATCAGCACTAATAGTTTGTCATAGTTTGTGTAAGAATAACTGAACAAACTTTGGGGAATTGTGTATTAATTTCATTGGTTTGATTTATCACAGTTGTAAGAACATGGTTATGATGATTGTTTATTTTATTGCTTTTATTTGTTATTCGAAAACAAAACCCTGTAATACAAAACCCTGTAATACACACAACCACACACAAGGGGGCCTGCAATGGGAGGTAGAGTGGCGGGCAGCCCCTTTGTGAAGCACCCAAATGAGCAGCTAGTAAGGGGGACGGCACCTTGCTCAAGGGTGACTCGAAAGTGCTCTGGAGGTGAGCTGACACCTTCCACTGTCAGTTCACACTCCGGGTGTTTTTGGGCGGGAGCGGGAATTGAACCGCTGAGCTCGGAAAATTGGACAACCCCCTCTGCCACCCGCTCTACCACTGAGCCACTGTTGCCCTAATTGACCACAAATGCTCATCTTTAAACTGCTCATCCTGCAACACATGCAGACATTGTGATGCTAATTCTTAAATGTTATATTGTGTCCCACTTGCTCAGTGAGTGAGGACCTGTGGCTCTTGTTTTCCTGCTTGCTGTGCAGATATATCATTTGCCATAGTGGCTCTGCTTCAGCGCTACTTTAACAGGTTCCTGTGCATAAATGGGTCCAACACTAAAAATTCCAAATGTTTCCTATTTATACAAAACAGAGACACAAGTGTCTACTTGTTTTGAAGATTGGTAACAAGCTGTCACTTTTTAAAAAGATCTCCTTGATGAGTCATTTGCAAAATGTTGGACACACTTGGATAGTTGTGTGAATAAAAAGCTCTAAATTGCTAAGTCTAATTGGATACACTGACATGTGTCACTAATTTAACAGATGTCCTTTGTGGATATAAAAACTGCTGTTAAACTATCAGCAACAGAAATGTATTACTTAAGCATACAACACTTAAGAGTGTTGTATGCTGACTTTCATTTTAAATTAAGCACTCCAGCTTATCCTCACTCATAAAACTCTGGAGTACTTGATTCCTTTTAATCTCTCTTAGGACATCATTAGTATTAGCAGTGGTGATCTGCTGGCTTTGTCGTTTTACCTTGGGACCCCAGAAGATTTATCCAGAGAATTCCTTGGTTCAAACGGCAGTAAAACTCATTACCTTAACGTGACACTCATCTTGCTCTGCTGTTTAACACTGATATTTGGAAGTACAACATTGTTGTCAGAGAAAAAGACGTAACATTCTAAATAGGAACATTTCAATGGGAAAGAAAAAAATGGACATACAGTCCGTCTTTGGCCAAATTATTTTAGGGAATCTCCACATTCAAACATCAAGAATAAGCAAGTAATTCAATGTACTTTTATAAGGAGTTGTATAAGGAGGCTTTTCTCTCCCGCTTGGAGGCCTTGGACCAGAAGAGGGGGGTCTCGCTCCAACCAAGACCTGCTCGACCCACTTGGATCCTGCTGACCACCTCGCGATGCTTTGGCCTGCAGATTTCCTGGTCGACCTCTTCCTCTGCTCTCCACTTCCTTCCTGTTCGAACTTTGGTTCCCACTGCCCTGACCAGGTGGTCGGAGGATTCCCTCAACTACAACACCATCCGGGCCTTCTCCTTCTTATATCCGAGGCTGATGGAGTGCAGCGGCAGATGGAGTGCGCTCTGACCGAAGAGGCCCACTTCTGAGAGGCATCTTGGCCTCTTGGCATCTTGGCACCCAAGCCACTTCCTAATAAAGGAGTTTGCCAGTTGGTCCAGCTTGCTTGCAAATGAAGAAGGAACCTCGCTCACCTTAAGTGGCCACATCACCTGATGGTAGAGTATGTGCTGGTAGCACCACACCTTGTATTTGCCTGGGAGCTGGCTCCAATGGATCCTAGACAGGCCATCTGCGAACTGCTTCCTCACAGTCTCTCCCGTCTGCTTGTCAGAGAGATCTGCTGTGTAGGAGCGCCCCAGGCTATGATTGGGTTGCTTTGATAACAGTGGGATCTCCTCTCCACCCGCAGTGAAGATGGTTTGGTCGTTCCTGACCCCTTTCTTGAGGGACAGGCTTCGGAACTTGGATGGTTTGACTTTCATTCTCGCCCAGCCTACAAGCTCGTCAAACCTCTTCAGCAGTCTTGTTGTACACGCTGCTGTCTGGAGGATAGTGGTGACGTCGTCCATAAAGCCTCGCAGCGGTGGTAGCCTTTGTCCAGATGGCAGCTTTACTCCACCGACCATCTTCCTCGCCCCAATGAGGATGATCTCGAAGGCCGCGATGAACAGGATGGGAGAGATGGAACATCCCATTGCTATGCCCACTTCGAGCTGCTGCCATCCCGTGGTGAAGTCCTGGTGGGCACAGCACAACTGCATGTCTGCAAAGTATTTGGCCACCAGGACTTTGATGCAGACTGGCGTGCGGAAGAAGTCCAAGGCGAAGCTTATCAGTTGCTGCGGGACGGACCCATAAGCGTTCGTGAGATCCAGCCACACAATATGAAGGTCGCTCTTCTCTCTCCTCGTCCTTTGGACTTGCTCCCAAATGACAGCTGAGTGCTCCACGCACCCTGGGAATCCTGGGACGCCAGCCTTCTGACAGCTGGTGTCTATGTAGCTGTTACTCTTGAGGTAGCTGGTCAACCTCTTGGCCATGATGGAAAAGAAGATTTTCCCTTCCACTTTTAAAAGCGCAATGCTCCTAAATTGGCAGATCGAGTTGGAGTTCTGTTCCTTCGGTATGAAGACTGTAACAGCTCTCTGCCATTCTGAAGGGATGATGTTCTTCTTCCATACAACTTGCAAGAGTTTCCACAGGATTTTCAGAACCCCTGGTCAGTACTTATACAGCTTGTATGGTGCGCCATTGGGACCAGGGGCTGAGGCTGCTCTTGCCTTCCGAACCACATCTCCTACTTTGCTGAGTTTGGGGGGGTGTGTTGAAAGGGATAACTGGTGGGGCTGGCCGAGGAACATAACCCGGGGATCCCAGCGGGATGGCTTATGCTGGATCGCTGTATAGCTCCTTGATATGCTTCTCGAGCTCTGCCTTTGAGATCTCCAGTTTCCCACTCCTCTTGTCCTCCAGCAGTTGTTTTGCATGCTTGAATGGACTCTTGAAGAAGTTGCTCCTCTCTTTCTCCTTCCTCCTTCTGCGCTGGCGAATCCGCTCTGCCCTCCTCAAGTTGGAGAAGCTCTTCTTCACCTTCTCCCACAGTGGCTTCAAGCCCTCTTTCTCCTAACTGGCTTGCCTTCCTCCACTGCTTTCGGAGTTGGCGCCGCCTCCACACCAATTTCTCGATCGCTCTTTCCCTCCTTCCTTTCTGCTTGGGGGCTGCTATTCGCCTCTCTGCTACCACTCCAAAGCGGCTCCTGCACTCCTCGTACAGGATGTCTCCACGGGTGTTAAGCTTGGTTTTCACCTGGCCACGGAGAGAATGTTCCAGGAGTACAGTGATGTCATTGTCCAGCTTCTGCTAAACTGTGGACATGTTGGCTTTTGGCCACTTGATCGCCTGCCTCCGCCCAGGTTCTTTCTTCTCCTTTCTCTGGAATGGTTGCTGGTTGTTGCTCGTTGATGTTCCGGGTGTGTTTCTGGTACCACTCTCCAAGGGACTGCCCTCCACCACCAGCCCTTCTCCCTCCTGCCTTTCGTCTGCAACGTTGGACCCTTCTGCTCTGTGGTTTGAGACCTGGCTTTTGGTTCCTAGTGTCTGACCTGTGGTTGCAGTGCACTGTTGCTGCTGACCCCTTGCTGTGCACCTCATCTTTCCTTGGTGGATTCGCAGTCCCCTGAAAGTCATCACCTTTTCCCACCCACACCTGCATTTCCTTGGTATCCGTACATCTTTGTCCGGTTCCGTTCCAGTCATTACCGTGAGGTCTGTCCTTTTTTCTCAATATGAATACCCCCCTGCAGTGAGAGATGCCAGTCTGGTCTTCTCCCAGTGTTGTAACAAGTGTCCACACATAATCAATGCTAACTAGTGCATGAACGTACTGACTTTATTAAGGAGTGAAGGAAAGATGGAGAGTACAGAGAGAAAAAAAAGATTCGGAGTTCAGTGTACTCATCTCAGAGGTTGAGTAAATCTTTTGTTTGGAAGTCTAAACAGTGGAATATCAAATAAAAGGAAACATGCTGAAAGGAAGCATTATGCTGGATGTGTAAAGTTGACCGACCTTGTGAACGATTGTTTAGCTATTTATCCATATATCCAAGGAATGTGAGTGGTGAAACTAATAGCCTATTTCATCCATAAAATAATGCAAGCCTGAACATTATGAAGTGCATATGTGCTGCTGTGTGTTTTACATTATATCCATACATTTTATTCATGATATAATAACTAGGTTTCCTGATTTCTGTCATTGAAAAACTTGCCTTTACCTACCTTTTTCTGTGAAAGACGCTGATGCTTTTCATACTACGTTTTCCTGTGCATCAACCTTTATAAACAAGGTCCCTTGTCTCTCTCATAACACTTACCTGCTGGAGGTTTTTTGTACACTTGCATGTTTGATCCTGATCCTCCTTTCATCTTCCTCAGGCCCATCTATTTGTCACCTGTTCCAGTCACGGCCTACATTTCTGTCTCTATGACTTGTTTGTTTAGGGTTGAATATTATTTTGTGGCTGTCCTGCTGGGTCCAGGAATCATTGCAAAAACACAGCAATAGTCACATGTGGCAGTAGTCTGTGTTGAGGAGGTGCCCAGTTTCCTTTGTCCTAGAAAATATTAGTATATTGGGTTGATCAATAGGAACTGAGTCTTCTAAGTGTGCTTGCTTTCTTCTCTTCTATTTTCTTCTCACTTTTAGCAACCAATTAGATTGATTTCTCTCACTGACTGGTGGTTAGAGCAGCTGGTACTCCCAACAGTCTTATATGTTGTTTGGAGAGTCACTGGTGATCGACCTATTTAATCAATTAGGTATGAGGACTTGTCAGGGTGTAGCACTGCTGCTGAATCTGTTTCATCTTGCCTTTGGTTTCTCTCTCTCCTTTTCTTCCTTATATATTCCCTCAGTCCCCTCTGCAATACCACCTGAACAATCTGGTTTCCCACCACCGCTCCATTTTTCTGTCAAAGTTAATTGTTTTTTATGTTTTTTTATGTTTTCCCATCACGTTGCCTGTTTGATTTAATCGAGAGGACTTCTCATCATCCCTGCCATGGGGCTGAACACAGAACATGTTGCCAGGGAAAACGATGGCAAGCCAGAGGGTGACAGTCTTTCATTCCTTCAATTCAGTATAAATTCACACACACACACACACACACACACACACACACACACACACACACACACACACACACACACACACACACACACACACACACACACACACACACACAGAACTACAGAGATAACACAAAAGGTTCCCATATCTAAACATAGCCTTGCAGAGCTATACGGTGAAATAATAGACTCCGTGTTTCATCATTCTTTCTCCCCGGAAACCCTTTTGATGGACATACATGAGATTGTGCACAACAAAACAATCAACATATACCTCTACCTCAAACCCCCCCAGCTTTAATCTGTTCTACAAATGCTTCACTCCCCGCAGTGCTGAGCAAGTTCTTGTATTTATGGAGTGATGTTAAGCTGATGTGAGATGATCGGAATGTTCCCCTCACCCATGGTGATTCTCCTTTGGGTGTATGGATGCATGTGTTTGTCAGTAAGCAAGCAAGACAGACCACGGGGATGTGTGTATGTCTGTAGATGTGCATACAGACTTGCTTTCAGGTCTGTCAAGTTGTTTGTGGATTGATAAGTGTTTGCCTGAGTTAGAGGGGCTAGAAATAGGAGCCCTACCACAGGCAGCAGACTGGTCTTTGACAATTACAATACAGAGATGATAGGAAGCATCACCAGCAGACTCATTGGGCCCGAACCTGTGGTTCTGGGTTGCTTTACCCTGAACTTGGAAAAACCAGGGATTTCGGTTTCACAAACGCATTTCAGGGTTAGTTTTTCTAACCCAGAGTAAGCTGACCCACAGTTTAACAGACGCGACGACTCGAAAAAAAGCCATCATCAATGGAGCCCCGATTCGACGATTCACTATGACGACGGATGAGACGCGCACCGAAAAGCTTTATGGTAGTCGTAGTACAGATTTTAATTTATTTATCAAGACTTTGAGGACATTTTCAGAAGAAAAAGAACAGCGTTGCAGCTGCAAAGAAGACCGAGATGTCATGGGAGGGAATTGCTGCTTAAGTTGATGGGTAAGTTTAAACGTAGCCCGTTGCACTCATGGTAAAAATACGTAGGTAAACGGCTTCAATAATAGTTTATTAATTTATTTTATTTAGGTGCGATCCAGTGGGGGGGGGAGTGCACGTCAGCAGCAGAGAATGAAGTATAAAAACATTGTTCACACAGGACAGACTTCTGCATCATCTCGTTAGGGATCCTCCTCATCCTCATTATGTTTGATATTGTACAGAAAATATTAAGTGGAAGTTTGACTGTTCAGTTGTTTTATCGCCAACATAATGCTCTTTTCACGCACATCTATATCAGGTTCTGTTTAATAAGGAAATATATTTAAACGGTTTATTGTTGTGTAAATGAAACAGTAAATTGGCATATGTACATTACAAAAACAGTTGAGAAGGATATTTAAAGTAGCCCAAGTTTTTTTTTCTGTCTGTTTTAGTCACATGATACACACAGGAGTTAATAATTGAGAAAAATGAAGAAAAATTAACAAGAAATTGAAGAAAACAAAGGTGGTCAAATATTTTATGTGACTGATTTTTCTCTTCCCATTGCTTCACATTCTGGTGGAATACAGAGTGACATTTATCCTCTACTGAAGTATTATCAAATTCTCATCCTTTTTTAACAGAGCATGGATGGACAGTAGCAGAAAGGTCCCAAATGCACAGATTATCACAGTGAAATAGATGCTCAGTGACCACCAGAGGTTCATTCTGTGGAATTTATATGCAACTATGTTTTAATGTCCTCCTCATGTATTCCCAGCATAAGGTGAAGGTAGAGGTAGCAAAGGTCAAACAAGGGGCTTATGATGCCTTTTATGCTAGGTTGGACAGTAAGGAGGGAGACTGATCTATACAGGTTGGCAAGACAGAGAGACAGAGATGGGAAGGACGTGCAGCAGGTTAGGGTGATTAAGGATAGGGATGGAAGTCTATTGACAGGTGCCAGCAGTGTGATGGGAAGATGCAAAGAGTACTTTGAAGAGTTGATGATCAAGGAAAATGAGAGAGAACAAAGACTAGAAGAGGTGGCTGGTGTGGACCAGGAAGTAGCAAAGATTAGTCAGGATGAAGTGAGGAGGGCATTGAAAAGGATGAAGAGTGGAAAGGCAGTCGGTCCTGATGATATAACTGTGGAGGTATGGAAGTGTCTAGGAGAGGTGGCAGTAGAGTTTCTGACTGGGTTGTTCAGCAGGATCTTAAATAGTGAGAAGATGCCTGAGGAATGGAGGAGAAGTGTGCTGGTACCCATTTTTAAGAACAAGGGAGATGTGCAGAGTTGTGGCAACTACAGAGGAATAAAGCTGATGAGCCATACAATGAAGTTATGGGAGAGAGTAGTTGAAGTTAGACTAAGGGCAGAAGTGAGCACCTATGAGCAGCAGCCGTGGTTTCATGCCAAAAAAGAGTACTACGGATGCAGTATTTGCTTTGAGGATGTTGATAGAGAAGTACAGAGAAGACCAAAGGGAGCTCCATTATGTTTTTGTAGATCTAGAGAAAGCTTATGACAGGGTGCCCAGAGAGGAACTGTGGTTTTGCATGAGGAAGACTGGAGTGGCAGAGAAGTATGTTAGAGCGGTGCAGGACATGTATGAAGACTGTAAGACAGTGGTGAGGTGTGCTGTAGGTGTGACAGAGGAATTCAAGGTGGAGTTGGGACTGCATCAGGGATCAGCTCTGAGCTCCTTCTTGTTCGCTATGGTGATGTCTATGGACTATGATGTTTGCAGATGACATTGTGATCTGCAGTGAGGGCAGGAAATAGGTGGAGGAAAATCTAGAGATGGAGATTTGTCCAGGAAAGGAGACAAATGAAAGTTAGCCATAGTAAGACAGACTACATGTGTGTGAATGAGAGGGACCCAAGTGGAAGAGTGAGGTTACAGGGAGAAGAGATCAAGAAGGTGGAGGATTTTAAGTACTTAGGGTCAACAGTCCAGGGCAACGGAGAGTGTGGAAAAGAGGTGAAGAAGCGTGTACAGGCAGGATGGTACGGGTAGAGTAAAGTGTCAGGTGTGATGTGTGATAGAAGAGTTTCAGCTAAAATGAAAGGAAAGGTGTACAAAACTGTGGTGAGACCAGCGTCGTTGTTTGGTCTAGAGACAGTGTCACTGAGGAAAAGACAGGAGACAGAGCTGGAGGTAGCAGAGATGAATATGCTGAGGTTCTCTCTGGGAGTGACCAGGATGGATAGGATCAGGATGAGTAGATCAGACGGACAGCACATGGTAGAGGTTTTGGAGATAAAGTCAGAGAGGCCAGATTGAGATGGTTTTGCATGTCGAGAGGAGAGATAGTGAATATATTGGTAGAAGGATGTTGAGTTTTGAACTGCCAGACAGGAGGCCTAGAGGAAGACCAAAGAGGAGGTTTATGGATGTAGTGAAAGAGGACATGAAGGTAGTTGGTGTGAGAGAAGAGGATGCAGAAGACAGGGTTAGATGTAGGCAACTGATTCGCTGTGGCGACCCCTGAAGGGAGAAGCCGAAAGAAAACAAGAAAGTTCCAATATCTGTCGTTAAGTGTCAATCATGATTCACGTGATTGATTTGAATTCAGATTTTTTTATGGTAAGATTTTGTTCCTTATAATTTAATCCTTGAGGAGAAGAAGAAGAAACATTTCAAGGAACTCTCCACCAGTTTTTTAAACACATCCGACAAAAATTGCCAGTTAGCTATGATTTTGATGATCCACTGTGTGGTGCTGTAGCATGTAAAATGTAGCATGTAGCTTACCTTTCAAGCAAAGGAAGAGGGGGAGGAGGGAGGAATTATTGTTGGTCAGTGTAAAAGTTGTCATCAGAGAGATCATTACCACTGCCACTATCTTCACTAGCTTTTGCTTTATCATCCATGATGAACAGTAAAGTATCCAAGGTACCAAGCCTGATACTGCCACTATTTTCGTTAGTTTTTGCTTTATCCAAAATGAACAGTAAAGTATCCGTGGTAAGAAGCCTGACACTCTGAGATACTCACAGAGACAACAACAAGCAACAAGAAGAGGGAGAAAAGAATGTTGGAGCTGCATGAACACAGCTGTGCTGCCCGGCAGAGGTTGTGGCAGAAAAGGGAACTACAAGACAATAGTTTGTTCCTATCTCTTAATGTTTCTAAGTCGAATGTTTATATGTTGAGGATGTCCTGTATATAATATTTCATTAAGATTATTAGAATTCAATAACACTTTTTTGCTCATTTTATTGACAGTCACTCTTATATGATTTTACTGGATGAAGTCAACTTGCATGTAAATGACAGTTCAGATTCTAAAGCAGTGACATTTTCATACTTTGTTTATTGTGAACTACGCTTCTCCCAACTGGAGAAACGCACTGAATCAAATCTTTACAAAGAAGATGGATGTTTATGATTTGTCTATTTTAGAGGTTCCTGTTACTAATCCAGTTTCTTTTTTTTTTCAGTGTCTTTCCAACTATTCTAAATCTGTGTTCTAATTCTAACACCCACACTCATTGTCATATTGGCAGTGTTCTCTCTGCTGCTGCAATAGGTTTTTTCTCTCATCTGATTAAAAATAAGAAAGATAATTCCAAGATTCTATTTGACACTGTTGCTGAACTTCTACAGAATATGGCTACCATTACCAATTTCATTTAGTGCTGATGACTTTTGCACTTTTTTACAAATGAGATTGACAGCATTAGAGCCAAATTCAAAGGTAGGCTTTCTCCTCAAGCTGATAGCCATGAACTCTCTCACCTTAATGAGACCAAGTGCAGCCTCTCAGATTTTTGAAAATGTCCTCTGAGATCCCCTGTGCTTCATATTATTAATAACTGTGTCTTTGAATGCATACTTTGACACCTTAGACTATAACATACTTCTAAGCTGCATGGGAAAGTGTATTGGTATTCAGATGCCCATGCTCTCTTGGTTTCTTTCATATCTATCAAATAGAACTCAATGTGTAAATTACAGCAATGCAATATCTGCTTTGTCTATAGTAGCTTGGTGTACCTCCTGCTCCCACCAAGACCGAGACCGTCATAACTGCAGACCTGGGGATGACAACGCTGAGGTGGCTCCGTCCCTATAAGGCGGCTGGACCAGATAAGGTCTCCCCAAGACTCCTCCGAGCCTGTGCTTCAGAACTGGGGGACCCCCTGCAGCGATTGTTCAACCTCAGTCTGTGGTTGGGGAGGGTCCCGTCACTGTGGAAAACCTCCTGCATCGTCCCTGTACCCAAGAAAGGACGCCCTACTGAGCTCAACGACCACCGACCAGTCGCTCTTACCTCCGATGTAATGAAGACCCTAGAGCGACTGGTCCTGGATACTTTATTAATTTCCTCTGGGATTAATAATCTATCTGTCCGTCCGTCCGTCCGTCCGTCCGTCCGTCCGTCCGTCTGTCCATCCATCCATCTATCCCACAGATGAATCCTTGGCCCGATGTTATTTTTGATCTCGCTCTGTTGATATTAATATTATGTAGGAGATTTAATTCTATTGTTATGCTGATGACACATAACTAACTATACAGTATGTATCTGTAAAGCCAAATTACCTTTTCCCCCTTTTTGTAACTTTGGGGCATGTCTTTCAGAAATTAAAAATGATTAACATATTTTTTTTGCAGTTGAATTGCTGATGTTAGACTGACAAAGCATGGATATTTATGTGAGAATCTGACACTTAACATTTATGTCTGCATTATTCCTGAAATCGCCACTAGCAAAAAGCTTGGAGTGAGTTTTGATCCCCATTTAACATTCCAGTCTCATATCAGGTCCATAACTAAGAAATCATTTTCTCATCTCAGTGATATTGCTCCAGCCTGTTTTACATTATGTGATGCTGAAAATGTAGTCCATGAATTTCTATCTTCCAGACTTGATTACTGTAATCTACTCCTGTCTGATTCTGCCAGAATACTCCATTAGAAGTCTGCAGTTTGTCCAAATGCTGCTACCAGGGTCCTGACAAAACGAAAAAATATAATCATATAACACCCCTATAGCCTCTCCAAATTGACTACTAATACATGGGAGAGCTGATTAAAGGCTCTTTTCTAGCCCATAAATATTTGCATGGACTTGTATAAAGTTACTTCTCTGAATTACTCAAACCATGCATATCATCTTCTCACTTCCATTCTGTTGATACTGCTGCCCTGGTCGTTCTTTCAGTAACAAAAGAAGATTATCTTCAGAGAGTTTGTTAGCCTGCCTGTTAAGTCA
Source organism: Antennarius striatus (assembly GCF_040054535.1). Lineage (NCBI taxonomy): Eukaryota > Metazoa > Chordata > Actinopteri > Lophiiformes > Antennariidae > Antennarius > Antennarius striatus. The sequence continues at coordinate 15,723,688 of NC_090789.1, forward strand.
GTTATATACTCCAACTAGAAGTTCAATCAAGATGGAAAACCTACTTCTACTGACTAAATTGTGCCGGATCATAAACTATCCAATTTTCAACCATCATTTTTTTGTGGAAAATAAATTGACAATTTAAAACACAACTGAGATGTATACTACTCTTTCTGTCCATTTTCTCTGCCTGCCTCAGTTTAGCCTGCCTGTGCACCCCCTGCCTTTTGTTTGGACTCACACCCTCAAGAAGGAGATCTATTACCAGACAAGTTTGTTCCCTCTCCCCTGCCTGCCTGGTTTTGACTTTTCAACCTAGGCCTGGTCTCAGCATCTTGCTCCTACTTATTCACAGCATGTTATCTTTATGACATCTCTTTTGCAGTCTGTATTTTTTTATTTCTTTTTTGTTGCTGTCAAACTCTGATGATGGAAATGTTCTCCTTAAAACATGACATTTTCACTTTTCACTGTGTTTTTATTAGCGGACAAAGAACCGAGATCATATCGACCAGGAATAGCTGACTTGATTGTTAACATGAGAGTCTCCATCAGGTCATTATTTGTACGTTTGGTCAAGACAGCAAGCAATTTAAAATATTTATTATTACAGCAGTAAAACATATTTTAACTTTGGAGTCCAGGCCCAGATATCATCACTCCCCCACTGATATCTTTATATGGATACATTGGGGAGTGATAAGAAAGACTATTGAGGTGGATGCTGGGGAAGCCAAACACCAAACAAATCTTTACTTTTGTCATTTCCTGTGTCAATCAGCAGGTCTGTGTTTGTTGTTTTGACATATGACACCTCTTGGGATCTAATAATTTTTAATTAAACCTACACCTTAGGAATGCACTAGCCAAGACAAAAAATGGTTTTTGTGGAGGTAATGGACACAGAAAGTTTTTCATTCAAACATTTTAAAACATGGTGACATAGCCCCTGCTTTCAGGCTTAATTAAAATTAGTTTTGTGATGTGAATCAAAGTCAAAATGAAAACACTAATTAATGGTGGACAAAGTTCCAGGCATTAAAACTAATGAAGCTCAGAAGTCGCAATGTGCCAAGGAAGAGGCAGGGGAAGGGAACATGTTCTGTAGATAGCTGGAACGAGATGCAGACAGAGAGAGAGAGAGAGAGAGAGAGAGAGAGAGAGAGAGAGAGAGAGAGAGAGAGAGAGAGAGAGAGAGAGAGAGAGAGAGAGAGAGAGAGAGAGAGAGAGAGAGAGAGAGAGAGAGAGAGAGAGAGAGAGAGAGAGAGAGAGAGAGAGAGGAAATGAAGGCATATAGGGGGAATGGGTGAGAAAAGAAATATACATCAGACAAAGCTAGAAAACTGGAAGGTAGCGAGAGTATGTGTAGGCGTAAGGTGCAGGGGCTGGTTCAACGTGAGAAGAAAGTAATCAAATAAGCAACAGCAAAGGAAAGAAAGGGAATGAGGCAGAGAAAAGAGATGAGCGAAAAAGAGGTATTTTGGGAGGTGTGAAAAAAGAACACATCATCCTTGGGGCTCTGTGTCTTTCCAGCCCTTTAATGTCTTTAATTAAAGCCAACAGTAATATTGTTGTGCTCCCTTAGAGTGCCATTAGCGAAGCAACATTCTGCTATGCAGTCGGCTGACAGAGGAGGAGAAGAAAGCAAACTGCCTAATGATGGCAGGAAGCAGCGCAAGAGGAAGGGATGACTGGAGGAAAAGGCTGGTGCTGGAAGCTAAGGCAGACGAGGTGAGAGCAGTTATTAAGGTCGAAGGAACGCTGGAGGTCAGGATGGACAGAGGCATGTATAGGATGCGGATGACAGAGTGGAGGAGAAAGGTTGGACGGATGAGGAGGTGGAACAGAAGTGGACTGGGGGGGGGGGGGGGTTGTGAGAACCCAACGTCAAACGACCAAAGCTGGAGAGGAGACGACTACTGGGGAGAAAGAAATATGAGGCTAAACGTGTGGGCTGAGTGATACATGATCACATTATGCCGGTGGCTTGTTTAATCAGCCTGACTTCCTCTGGCTGCAGGGACAGTCTCTCACATGGCCCAGTGTCAAAGCAGCAGCATGGGTCTGGAAAGGGGGACCACAGGGCACTGATTATCCTGTGACATTCTGAGATGAAGGAACATCCACTCTGTTTTATGTTTGCAGCTGCTTCCATTAAATTGATTTGCAAGTTTTAAACAATTTTTTGAATTGTCAGAAATAGAATATTACTCACTTTGAGCTGATTAGTTGATCAAATGAAAATTTACTGGCAGCTCTTTTGATAGTTGTGCAATCATTTAATGCACAACATCTCAAATCTGATGGTTAATTTAAATCTCTGCAAAATACCGTCTACTTTTGAGAAACGGCTTTCAAGATGTTTATTTAGAGGAATCTAGACGGAAAATACATGACATGATCAATTTGGATTTCAGTATATCATAATATATTGTGATACTGCGAGCAATACAATACATTATTGATCATATATGACCTTTTTTCTTTATGTCTCTGTTAATGTTATTGCACCAGAGAGGCAGAATGAATTGTGGCAATAAATCTTTGAATATAAAATATTGAACAAGTGTTTTTTGAAAAACAATACAGTATTAAAAATAAAATACCATTGTGATGCACAAGTGTATGAATATTTTCCTCACACCTCTATACATCACAGCATTTAATTGCTGCATTCCACTTAATGTGCCATTTGCTTTTCTGTGAAGCTCTGTTGAATATGTAGCCTTCAGGGCTTTACCCACCCTGAATGCTTGTTCAACAGGAGAGAAAAAGGTTCTGCGATATAAAGAATTAGATGTATCTGTTATACTAGCCTTTATGACAGCTTCACTTTTCACACCTGTAAACGTTTCCACTGGGATTTATTCATTTCAAGAGACTTTCAAAAGCAGGAGAATGGAAGTGTGTTTTGTAGAAATGTTTTATATTGACAATTCCTTTTCATGTTGACTTTTAAATGTTTTTATATATTTTCTGCTCTATTCAAGGTAGCGGACAATGAAGCAAGATGATCTGGTGTCTGATTCTCCCACCTCCATGAGCCTTATTTTCTCACAAATCATTTTACAAACAACAAAAACACTTACAATTACAAATACAGCTTTTTGTAATTCAGAACCTTTTCTTTTAATTTGTATTTTTCTATCCTTGGTTTAGATTTTGACTTAAATTGATTTTATGAGAAACATTTTGTCTCCGACAAGCTCACATTCGCACACTAATATACAAATCTCCAAAAGTACACAGGTGTCTTTTTTTTAGAATTTCAAGCATTTTACTTTTCTTATTTCAAAAATTTATTTTTTGTCAGCTATCTAATTAATAAATATTGCAAGCAACAGGCACAATAACTAACTTTTAATAAATCTGTTCAATCTATTGAAGTCGTGGGATTTGAATCATAAACTGTATACCAACTGTTTTGACAGTAGTTTATTTGTATATGAAGCTATATTTGCTATCTGCACATTAAAAATCATCTTTTATCATACATATAAGAAATTCTGTCTTTTTTAAATTTATTTTTACAAAAAATTGACTTTTTCTTTAAAAAAAATATTTTTTCTTCCTTAATTTACATACAAATATACCCAATATTACATAATTTAACTGCTATAAATTTGCTGTATAATAATATATGTGTATATAAAACATATTTAGGTCTAATCTGATGGCAAATCTTTTCACTTTTATAGTAATATGCATTTTATTTACAAAATGCAAATTCAGCTTTTTTGTGGTATCAAACACACAAACTCATTTTGAATGACAACAGAAGCTTCTTACCTTTCTTCTTACTTATTCAGGAAGGAAATGGTTTTTAGGTCTTGGAGCATATCACAGCTTGCACAAGGAAATACATGGAAAGCTGTTGTTAGTTTACTCTAAAACTCAAACAGGGAAAACACTTTTCTCTGCCAATTTCTGAAAGTTCATTATTTTTTTGCACTTGAATTACTGAACTTAAATTTTTTGGATTTTTGTTTGGCAGATACAAAAAAAATATTTACAGTGCATGCTTTGTAGTGCTATATTGTACTCCTGTTTGATTTAAAATTTAGGTTATGAAAATAGACATACAGTGTGCCCTCGTGCATTTGGGGATCAAAGCTCGCAACTTCATCTCATTGTGGATTTTTGGTAGGCAGTCATGTGATACTGTACGCGCATTCTATTGGCTGACGGTATCCGGAAGTGTGCTCGGTTCTTTGAGTGTCAGACATGAGTGAAACACAAAAGTGTTTTAAACAGTCGATAAGAGTATGGGGAAAGATAATACAGGTAGAAGGTGTTTGTTTTGTTTGGGCAGCAGTGGCTCAGTGGTGAACGCGTGATAGAGCAGGTCGTCCAATGATCTGAGATCGGTGGTTCGATTTGCGCTCCTGCCCAAAAAAAACACCAGTGGGATGTGTCAGCTCACCTCCAGAGCACTGCCAAGGCGCCCTTGAGCAAGGCGCCATCCCCCTTACAAGTTGCTCATTTGGGGCGCACCAAGAAGGAACTGCCGCCACTGCACCTCCCACTGCATGCGTACAAGGCCCGCAATGTGTGTTTGTGTGTTCAGGACCTGTACAAACTAACCTTTGGAGATTCATCGAGTATATAAAAAAGTTTTTAAAAATTAAAAAATTAGAATATCAGTATGGGGAGGGTCATAAACGTTTAAATTACCATAAATAATAAGATAGTTTGTCGCTCTATCGTAGAATTCATTAATCGCTTATGATTCCTGGGACCACAAAGAACAGCGCGTACTGTAATACACATTATTTTTTGGTTTTATAGACAAAACAAAAATATTTCATATTCTTAATTTATTCATTGTATGAAAATGTTTAGCCATCAATTACAATGGAGGAAATGGAAGAAGCTCCAGGTGCTTTCACATTTCATCTTATCCTTAATTTTTCTGCTATAAATAAGCTAACAAAAAAAAAAGTCAGTTCCTCAAATAAATGAAATCTTGTTTAGGAAGATGTAGGGATATGGAGGCCTTATAACCCTCGATTCCTGGATAGACTGTAAATGAGTCATAACGTAATTTAAAAAAAACAACATATTACATTTTGTACAAACAGTGTGCGAGGGTGAAAGAGTTTTTCAATGTGAACCAGCCATCAGCTGTTAACTAGATGATATTTCTGGTGTCGCAGTCCCTGCCTCTCACTCCCCTCCTGTCACACTGCTGCAGTATTTTTCCACTCTCCCTCCCTCTGCTCCACTCTACCTGTCGACCACGCCTACTGCACCAGCCCACTCTGCTCACCTACTGCAGATCACTGCAATCAGGCCTGCATATAGTCTCTCCAGCACCTCCACTCCTTGCCAGATTGTTCTTCAGCGTCATGCGAAAATTTCCAGCGTTCATTCCCGGGAGATCTCCCGGTGTTGACTCTGCCTGTCCCTGACCTGCCATCCTCGTCTGCCTCGTCTGTAAACTCACCTTCTGTCCCTGACCTCGTGCTCTGCCTCAGCGTCTCTGGTATCTGCCTGCTCGTCTGGTTTTGAGTCCTCCGCCTGGCCTCTTCTCCTCTCCTGCCTGCTCCCCAACGGTACCTCTGTCTTCGCTGACTGCTCTCCTGGCTTCGACCCCCCCCCCCACCACCTGTCTCCGACCTCTCTCCAGCTCACTCCTCGTCGACCCCACAGCATGTGCAGCCGGCTCTCCAGAACAGAGCATCCTGTTTGTCTTCTTCGGCTGAAGTAAGCTACATCTCTTCCCCTATCTACGAAAGAGAATTGAACTGTGTGGAACCAGGGACTCTGAAGCCTCCCCTCGGTTCCGCGGCTGATCCTAGTCACCTCCCTTTCCCTCCTCTGAGCCCCTGAGACTGTGAGAGGGCTCTCAGCCCAAAGAACGAACTTTATTCTGCGATAATTATGCATGCTCCTGTGCGTCTGTGTACTGCATTTGGGTCCAAACGCCTGTTTCATCTGGTTATCACTAAAATTTCGCACACTACACAAAAAATAACTCTTCAAACGTAACGCCACTGCCCTGAAAAAGGCTGGCTTCAGGAACTTTCACCATTTGAACATGCAATGTAATTTCATAAAAAGCTCCATTATTAAGCTTACGGGAAAACACTCAGGAAGGCTTGCTTATTTATCATCTCATTGTGATTTAATGCATAGTAAATGGGCGTCGCCAATGCATTTTAGTTTATATATCAGCATCAGACTTCATACTTCTTTACTATAATTGTGCTCAGTAACATTTAATTTATTAGAAGGGAGTAGAATCTTTAAATAATGAAGAAATCAAAAAACTGGTGTGACAGCACTTTGGTCGACTGCGGTTGTGGTACAGTGCTCAACAAATAAAGTTTGGATTGGATTGGATTCAATGGTTTGTTGTCCCATGTGATTTTTGACACTTCAAAATCTTTGTATTTTGTTCACATCAACCTGATTAGAAAATAACTTGAAGTATAAGGGGCTTGGAGTCAGAACTGTTCTCCCCCCAAAAATGGATATCTGCATGCAGATTACGAAAGTAGCTCCATCCTGCTGCAGATGTCGCTCAGTTTTGGTTTTACTTGCATTTGCAGTTTTGTATCTAATTTATGTCTTTTTAAAGCATCAATTAGTTAAAGCAGTCAGACATTAAATAATTGAATGTTTAAACTATAAAGTTTACATTTAGGCTGTTGACCCTTGACTAATTAGTGACTCAGTGACAGTAACTTCACAGCCACTGATGAGACCTTAAATGGTCATTTTAACAAATGAATTAAAGCCTACTGAATTAGAGAAAATAATCAATTCTGACAACTTAATACATCACTTGTCTTCTTTTAAATGCCTATATTAAAGACAAAGCGTATTTTCTGGAGACACTTTAGAAACATCAAAAGGGCATTTGACTTTTATTTATTACCGTTCTTTCATTTTCAATATGTGGATCAACTCATACATTTCCAGTCCATGAATCATTTTAAGCGCCAATCAGAGAAGAACATACCAGGCTAGATTACAAAGAGATGCAGTTGCACTGCAGCCCTCTTTGGAATGACATAAGGATTAGCATCTGGGAAACAAAGAGGATATAATGTTCTCTGGATATAATTGATTAATTAACGCATATCATTGGATAGGGAAATGTTATGAAGCAATTTCATGCTAATAATCAGCATCTTACTTGTACCTTCTGACACAGTAGGCTGTGAAGCATCTTGCTGCAAACATCAGCTGATCTGTTTCACTGAAATTATTAACATCTTTGATGACAAATAATTTTAGAACTTGTATTGAATCACGGGGTGAGTGTTGTTACATCGCCGGTGGTTACAATCCATTTGTTTAATGTCTTGCTCTGCTCACCGGCTAACAAGCTTCAGAGACAAGCCGCTGTAATGCAAAGACAGTTTTAAACATGGTGGGAGGACGTATGTCAGATGTGCTCACAGCACGGATGTGAGAGCTGATCTCCCCACTGGTAGTGAGAGTTTTCTCACCTGGGTGAGACATGTTGACAATGTCGTTGTCACAGTGGTAAACTGGGAATATTCTCACTTGAGAAAGATGGCTTCAATCCTGATTGAAGGTAATAAAAAGCAACTTCACCACAACACATGACTCTCCAGGTCAATCTCATCGATCATAATGTTTCACATTGCATGATGTACTGTGCCAGTGCACCCTATTACCCAGCACTGTAAAAGAATAAGAATAGTGCTCACAGTCAAATCTCTAATGATCTTTATATTCATTTCAATCTCAGTAATCATGTCCTTATGAGCTCCTTAGCTAAAAAAATTCGGCTTATTAGAGACAAATTTGCCACCTTCTGCTCTTAGCTGATATCAATTTACCCTCCAAAACAGGACATTTAGACACAACTGAAAGATGAGTCGTGTATCTGGATTTCTTCTCTACCACAACCTTCAACAAATGGCCACCACTATTTCTCCATCGAAACCAACAACCTGTCTCTAGACAACATCCTAACTAAGGTCTGGTCAATCTTCTGTCTGAACAAACTACAATGTGCACCACAATGCTTTAACTTGGCTGTAATCAACCCTCCTGTCCAATGTCCAACACTGTCCTCTTAGACAGCTTATTGAAGTCTTGCCTGGTCTGGACATGGGCACTGTCCCAGCGTACTCCCTTTTGTGGTCTTTGTAAAAATCATTATTTTTGACTAGTCACAGTTATTTTAAAGTACTTAAAATGAGGCTTTTTATCATAAATTTGCAAGTAGTCAGTCCATACTGTGTACTTTTCTGCCTTCACGTGGGAGGGTTTCTAGGTCTTTATGTCTGGCTTTCTCTCTCGGTCATCTTCTGTCTTTTCTCTCTGTGCAATCCACTTGTTATCTTGTGCACTTGAACTGTTTTTTTATTGCAGTAATATTCCTATCTCGTTTCACAGCCACTCTGAAAAAATCAAAATACACCAGCCACAAAAAGCTATTTGTTTGCAGTCCTGACTATTTTAGGTATCTATAGATCTATATCTACATGTCCCCTCCATTCTAAAACATTGGAATTTCTGATACTATTTCTGATTTTTTTTTTAACAGTTTTTGTTGGTTTTCTGATCAGGTTTTGAACTACTTGTATTATTAAAATTGATTGCGCTATTTGACAGGAAGGAGGAACACCTGGATAACTGAGAACCTAAAAAGATGTCCTAATTGAGCTGAATAATTAGTTTGTCTGTGTAACGCTTGGATGTCAAAAAATGGGGTGGTTTAATGACAGGAAGCATTAAGACGAATAAAAATAAAGAGCTGCATAACAATAGTGTCCATGCCACAACATTTACACCAATAAGTAGAATATGACAAACACTACAAGGGGCGCTAATATAATATACACATAGAGAATTATGAAATTCCTCAGTTTTGTACTTGAAACACATTTTATATACCTTTTCAACAATAGAATTTAGAAACACTTCATAAATATGTATTGTTATGCAGATGACACAACGTTATACATAAAACTGAAATTTTATTTACTAACAACTTCAGGCATGTCTTAAGGGCATAAAACCCAGTTGATCTGTTGTGCAGCACTGAACACATGGTTATTGTGAGCCCTATGCTGGACCCAAAATATCCCCAAAAGATATAATATCTAGTGATAAACTTCGTATGAACTACCTTGGCCTCCAGCTCCGCTGCAAGGATTCTTTGCTCAGGATACAACCTCTAAAGTTTCACACAAATATCTAGGTTAACTAAGGTAATATCTCAAAAATCAGGCACACTTTCTGAGAAAGTTGGAGAATATGTGATCGATTCCAGAAATCGTATGAGATCATTTTTACCTCCCTGCCCTGGCTCCCAGTAAAATCCAGAATTGCTTCTAGTATCCCACTAACCAGCCAGAACATTATGTTTCAAGGGTGTAGGGTACCTGGGATCTCTTAAGTCCCCCATAATTAAAAAGAGCCAGAGGGTTCAGTTATCAGGCTCCTCTCCTGTGCTTATAAGACTTGTCTCTAACTATGCTGCCATAGGCTTAGACTGATGGGGTACTTCCCAAGATATGATGAGTGGCTTTTTCCCACACCCTTCTCTACTCTAAGAAAGAACATAAAGAGCCCTCATTTTAGAAAGAAAATAATTTGATGTCAGAGTTCAGAGGTGACCCATTTCTCATTGGTGACATTTTACAGTAAAGCCTGGAGGTACATAATCACCTGTTTCTAATTTCTTCCTCACTCTTGTTTTCTCCTGTTCTCTCCAACTCCTCTTCATCTGGTTTAGCATCACACACACTAGGTGCAAACATTCACCCTATTCTATGCAGCTAGATTGCAGTCATCTCGTCTTCAAGAAAATGGATGGATGGACTGATGTGGTAATTCTGCTCAGAGTGATGTGTCCACAGCGGAAAAATCCATCGTTGTAACCCGTGGGTGTCAAAAGCACCAGCTTTTCTGACTCTGTGAGAAATGTTAACTATCACAAAACCAGGTCATGATAACCCTTGACTTTAATTGTGAATGTCATTTTGAAAATATCTGGTGACAAATTAGTTTCATTCATTCATTCATTCATTTAAATTTACATTCACAATTAACCTACCATTAACACTTTCGTGTTTTCCTCAAATGTCTGTAGAACGCATTGTTAGCACTGAAAAATCAGTTCTTGCAATGAATGGGCAAAATCTTTTTAACAAGCTATGTGCGCAGCTAAAAAGAAATGTTGATTTGTTTTTGTTCTCATTACCCAGATAATAGAAACATGTAAACACACTTTTACCAACTACTTTCATTGCTTTTCAGATATTTTTGCCCAGAATTGCTATTGTTTCCACTGAAATTATGTTTTAATATATTAAGATTTTACTTAACTCATCAGGTGAATGCCTGCTGATGATAAGACACTCTGAGGGACACTTCACCAGTTTTGCTTTCGAAGCTGTCCTAAATACTAAATAATAAATATGCTTAAATGCATGACTCATCGTATTTACACTTCAGAAGTCTCAAGTAGGAGCTTTACAGGATGACTTGAAGAAGGCATTAAACCAGTCAACATGAAAGCAATCAACATAAAAAAAGAAAAAAAATTTAACACAAAACTTGGCACAGCACAGTCCTCATACTCAGGGCTGTGGAGTGGGAGTGTGCTATCTGCCTTATCCCACCACCTGTTCTCTATACTTCCTCTGACCAGTCAGACTAAGTCAACTCAAAAATGATCAAAATGAAAATAGTCACTGACCGCCCACATGTGTTCGTTAACACAACCCCTGAAGCTTGTCGGATGATGGAATGCAGTTGTAAGGCTCGGTAGCTTCATGCCAGCCTCTTGATGGATGTCCACCTTTTTTTTTTCTATCTTGTCTGCATGTATTCTGATAGTTTAACCCCATAAAAGGGGGTAAACCTTTTATGAGATCAATGCTTATTTTAGACTTGCAGCAAAATCTTTTATACATTTTAATGCGTGCATGTGACCGTCACCAGTCCTCTCTGGGAACTAAATCTGTCAGTCTTTATTAGAATTTCCTATTGTGAGCCAGAGAGGGAAGTGCTGCACCTCTGAGTTAAGGAGGAAAGCAAAAGGAGACAGGGAGAGAAAACACAAACAAAGGTAGTGGATAGACAGGCAGTGCTGTTGGAGTGAAAAATGTTTAGGCTGTTTTATCCTATCTTAGAACTGATATCTCAACACCAATGTTACAAAACATCAGATTAGTGGAGGACCTGATAGTATAGAATAGGCCACCAGAGGAAACCAGTGTAGGAGGAAGATTGTGATGAGACTCATCACATTCTGACGGGACCTAATGGTTCTCAATAATTGGACTCGACAGGAGCTGGTAAACCCTGACCCAACATGCATGTGTGATGAAACCAATACCCAGATAGGCTACCAGAACTTAACAGGGCCACGCTAGCCGAGCACTCCCAACCCCAGCAGCCAGGAGCATCCAGAAGCCATCACCCCAAGAGCCGCCGGGGGCACCGAGAACCACGTAGACCTAGGGACCCAAAGGAGGCAAAGCCCGTCACCACCAGGGCTCACAGGACAGGCCCAAGGGGCACGGGGCAAGGAGGCCCCCCGAGCCCGCATCCTGGCCCGGCCACGACCACCAGGGCCCCAGCAAGGCCACAGGCGCCTGGCGTCAATCAAAGCTACCAATGACCAACCGGCAAACGGCCCAAGCCACCAACCCGCCCTGCAACAACAACAACCCAGAGACGCACCACCACGGTACCACAGAGGGGAATGAAGGGAATGCATGCCCCGCCCCACCAGGCCCGGCCGTCGGGCCACAGAGGGCCAGCCCCGCAGTACCGAGGCCAGCGAGCAGCCCAAAGCCACCACACCATCCAGGGGAGGCAGTCACCGAACAGCCAGACCCCCCCTTTCCCTTCACGAACAACCACTGAACCAACCAACGGGGCCACACCACCCACGAGCCAGCCACCCACACCAGGCCGGGCATCCCGGCATCGCAACACATGCCCACCAACCACCGCCGGCCGGACACCGCCAGCCAACAGCCAGCAGCCAGCTCACCCCCGACGCAATGAGGCGTTTTCCAGTGCCACCACCGGTCCACCAGCCAGACCAAAGGTCAAGAGTAGGCCCAACGAAACAGACCCCATGAGCGGACAGAAGATGGCGGACCAATAACAGAACCCAACCCCCAGCCAGTGACACCAGCCAGCAGCGTGAAAGCCCCAGCAGACCCCCCACCACAAACAGTGACTAGGAGAATGAACCCACGGCCCACCTGGAACCACCGCCGCACCCTATCCGGGTGCGGCGGGGACCAACCCAGAGCACCCCAGAGGAGACAGGCACAGCCACCCCCAAATCCCCAGAGACCCCGGGAACTCAGCACCCCCAGGGCCCAAAAGGCGAGACACCAGATACAACAGCCGAAAGGGTGAGGTGCCAGGGTCAGGCAGGCCCCGGAGATCCAGGGAGTAAACCCAGGCGTAAGATGGAGAGGGGTCCCCTAGTGCATGCACACATCCATAGTGTCCCAGATCCATCATTGCACTATAAGATGGCAGAAGAGATATAAGTTAGTCATCAGATCATGAGCGCAGACAGCATGTTCAGAAACATATCAAATGTGTGAGAATGGAGGCATACGCTGACAGACAAGAGAAAGCTATAGATTTATATTTAAAGATCTAATAAATGGAGACCATTTTTCTGTAAATGATGCCAATTGTTTTTTTCGAGCAGCAGATATTTTCTCAAGCGAAATGTGACCAATGAGGAGATTCAACCAATGGATCATGTTTAGGGTTTTTTTTATCTTTCCAATTGACCAAAATGGTTTTCTTGGCAATGCCAAGAGCTACATGTGTGGGCTGTAACTGAGTGAGAGGTAAGGCCGTTTCTGTTAGATTGTCAATTAGGCAGATGTTTGGAGATTGTGTAATCCTGCAGTCTAACGTAGAGGACAGTTTCTGAGTAACTGATACCCAAAATTGATAGACGGGTGAACATAGCCAAAGGGCATGCAAGTAAGTGTCGTTTGTGTCTTGTGTGCATTGGGTACATATATCTGATTTACAGAAACCCATTTTAAATAATCTATGTTGTGTTATATGTACTCTATGAAGTACTTTAAATTGAATTAGTTGTAAGTTAGATTTCTTTGTCATCTTAAATGTATTTCCGCAAATCTCGGTTCAAGAGTCATAGTCTAATGACATGTTTAAATCTATTTCCCATTTTGCGGTTGGTAGATGTATCGAGCCAGTTTTTGAGAGTGAACTATGTATCTTTGAAAGATTTTTCTTTTTTCTTAAGTTTTGGGGACAATTTTGTAATGTATTTGGTGAATTCAGATAGTTGTAAATCAGGTGGCGATGAGGATGGTTGAAGCTTCGGAATACTTTTTATGATTATCTTCTTTATTTGCAGATATTGGAGAAAATTTATATTTCTTATTTCAAATGTTTTGAATAGTTTTGTATTTGTCATTAGTCTATTATCTTGAAGAAGGTGATGGAAGTGGGTGATCCCTTTCTTTGCCCTGTACTAAAATTAAGAGGTTTTTTATTGTTGATAAAGTCTGGGTTGTGCCAAATTGGGGAGAGTATACCAGGGTGTAACTGAGATCCTGTAATATCTAGAGCTTTCCACCAAGCCGACAAGGTGGAGGCAATCAAAGGATTATTGAAGCAAGGATGTTGTTTAAGGGTTGTGGTTATAAAAGGAAGATCGGAGAGATTGGATGTCCACCTTTAAGTTGCTTCCTAATACAGATATGTCCATCAAATTGCTCCATATTTCCTGGGTGGAAGCCTGAAGCCGGTGTGCTGCCTCACTGTAAAACACTGGCAGCATGGTTCACCAGCTGTGATGGATATGTTGTTTTGTTTGTTAGGACTGTATGAAGAATGCATGAGAACACACTGGTGGCTTATTGGTTTATAGTTTACAGTTTGCATGTCCGAAGTGATTTCCACTTTAAACAGACAGTCACACGTTGTTCCCCTGAGGATAAACCATAATACCTTTGATGACCAGCCTCTGTTACTCTATTATACAGAGCTGTGTATTGGTGGCATAATGAGGGGGAAAAAATTAGATACATTTTATTACATGCTACATTTAAAATTAAAGATATTAACTGTGTGTTTTTGTTTGTGTGTGTGTGTGTGTGGGGGGGGGGGTTGTCTTTAAGTGTCCTGTCTTTAAGACAGGAAATGGGGGACAGATGTTCAGGAGTAGATTTGCAGCAAAACCCACAATCACCACACAAGGAATGCAACTTCCTCAGTCCACCCCGCCCGGCTTTACCAGTTGACATGACCCCTAATCCCTAACCAATTTGTTCCTGACCCGCCTATTACTAAAGCACTGGTGTTATCTGACCAAAAAAATTAGATGAGAAACTATACAATATTCCCAAAAAACTCATGTTTAATAGGAGTTTGTATTTATTTAGAACTTCTCTAAGCACTCAAAGTGTTTTACACTGAACCCATACCACTGTTTCAATCCACAGGCACACGAGTGGTGTCGAACTACATATGTAATCACAGGCACCCTGGGAGGAGAAATGTGGATTCCAAATTCTGACCACCGCTGAACATACATTCACATTCAAACAACAGTGTGAGACAATGGAGGCAAATTTGGGGAAGTGAACACAACAGCATAGAATGACTGGGATGAAGAGAGACTTGAACCTTCAACCTTGCGGTTATTGGACCATGTACTGTAGTACAGGGGCGGCAGTGGCTCAGTGGTAAAGCGGGCGGTAGAGCGGGTCGTCCCATGATTCAAGATCGGCTGGTCGATTCCTGCTCCCGCCCAAAAAAAATACCCCGAGGTGAGCTGACAGTGGGAGGCGTCAGTGCACCTCCGGAGCACTGCCGAGGCACCCTTGAGCAAGGTGCCGTCCCCTTTACAAATTGCTCATTTGAGGCGCACCAAGAAGGAGCTGCCTGTCACTCTACCTCCCTTGCATGCCTACAGGCCCCCTTGTGTGTGATGTGTGTATTACAGGGGCCTGTACACACTAATATGCATGCATGTGATTTGATTTGAATGACTAACAAAAACTAGAGTGTGCGTTCTTAATTTCCTTTCGGGGATTATAACAGTGTATTAAATTATCTGCTGTGGGCAGATCTGTTGCCTCAGAAGAAGAAGGTTCCGGGTTTGATACCTCTTTGTGAGGAGTTTGCATGTTTTCCCTGTGTCTATATAAGTTCTTTTCCGAAGGCGTAAGTGTGTGCATGAATGGTTGTTTGTCTTTTGTTGGCTCCGTGATGTGCTGGGTGTACCCTGCCTCTTGTCTGTAACTAGCTGGGACAAGTTAGTTTTTTACAAAACTTCCCATTCTGTTACTTCATCGTATCCAAGCTGCCTTTCTAATGAGACGGTACAAATCATGGTACCCACCCGGGCTGCCAAGATATGGCTCAGAGTGAGACAACTTGAAACTGCTGGCAAATTTGGAACCGTCTTTGAGTCACCAAACAGATATCTTGACTGGAGAATATGCAACCGCATTTCATCAGCCAGGCATTTCAAGACAATATTTCAAACAATATTTTATAATTTCTACAAGATGTCTGTGGAGATTCTCAGTCAGTCAGGTCAGTAGATCTATGTGTTAAATTAAAGTCAGCTGGACTTCAGGAAAGGCCTGAAGACATTTCACCTCTCATCCAATGGCTGCTTTCACACTAGCCATTCAGAACTGAAGCCTCTTGATCAAAGGCGAAACGTCTTGAAGCTTTTCCTACAAGTCCAGCTGACTTTTCTCAACACACATATGTATAACTTCTGCAAATGTATTTGTTCAGTGCTCATGAAATAAACCTCAGAAAGACAACTCCCTCATTCTCAATCTTTGTTTCTGTTTTTTATTCATTTTAAACCCTGGACAATTGTAATTTTTTTCCTAACACATGTTGAGTTTGAAGATGTAACTTGGAAGACATTTAATTATTTGACTGTGTAAATAAACCATAAAAACAAACTAATAACCTGACCCCGTCCTTCAACAAACCCATAACCTCACTTACCTGAGCTGAAACTGCTTATTGCAACTGACAGGCACCTCCTGCCCTCTTTCCCACTGTGTTTAGATACCAGAATTTTTTCTACCAAGAAGCTACAGCTTTTTAAAGGACAGTTCCTTCATCCATTCTTCCCCTCCCCCACTAGCATCTCCTCCACCATAAAAATATACGAATCTATATACACATAAATCAAACATACCAATTGTGGCTGGCTGCAAGTGCTTGGGTGCATAAAGTATTGCTTTTTGTGTGCGTGTGTGTGTGTGTGTGTGTGTGTGTGTGTGTGTGTGTGTGTGTGTGTGTGTGTGTGTGTGTGTGCGTGTGTGTGTGTGCGCGCGCACACACACGTGAGGCCTTCTTGGCTTATAGCATCAAGAATGAGTTGAGGATAAGGGAGCAATGGGAGTGCTGCATATAAAATTCATGAGGTGGTTGTGAAGGAACAAGGGAGAGAGCTCTTTCAGACCTGCTTCCAGCTCTAATGCAGCTAAACAGATTGTGTGTGTTTATCCTGCTCAGCTATATGTGTGAACACGCTGCCGTGTCGGCACTAATGCAGGTTTGTTTGGATCCAACTGTGGATCAGATGCATACTCAAGGAGATACCACAGTAGGTGTGCAGGCTGGCCAGCTGTAACTGAGGTACAAGTTGATTTATACTGCTGTCTGCAATGACAGAGGGAGGGCTGGTGATGTGTGCGGGAAAGAAGGTGAGATGAGAGGATAGATAGAAAGATGATTTGGACGGATGGACGAGAAAGGAGGAGAAGAGAGGTGATTGAAGAGCCAAGGCCAGGGAGACAGCCCAGTCCAATCAGTGGACAAGGTAAATGCATGAATATAGAAAGATGATTTGTGTGGATGAGACGGGAAGGAAGGAACGCCTAGAGCTACTGGACAGCTGGTGGAATATTTTCTTTTTCAGTTAGTGTTTATAACTTCGTGATGTTTCACACCGGATTTTAGAATGCAGCTCCACATGTGAGTGACATGAAAACGTAAATCTCTAGCACAATCATCTCGTTGAAAATTCCTGTTTAACATACAGACACGCCTGGATTTGTCATAGATAGTGTTTCACAATATTGATAAAGTGTCTTTTAATTCACTGTCTTTCCACACAGGTACAAACACACAACCTTCATTATTTAATGTTTACTGTATTTGTGCAATATGAAATGCTGTCAGTTAATCAAACACTTGCTTTCATATAATTAGTGCAAAAAATTCATCTTTTCAAATTGTGTGTTAAAAGAGCAGTTTAATTTCAGGCAGTCTGTCATTTTGCATTTGTATGAACAACCTTTAGTATGTTTCTGACTCAATAACCCTGAAAATTGTATAATTTGAAGGGAGTCTGGATATATCGTAGTTTCCAGTTCAGTGGTGAAATCAGCTGAAACAGACAGTGTGTTCACAAATATCTGCTGCTTACCTGCAGGTTGGAGAAAGAGCGGAAATATGTGATTTGCATTACAGGGAACCAAATGGAAATCAGACAACATGGAACTAATTGTTGTTGTTTCCTCCTCATGTTCAAACAATGTACATACATTCACTTCAGATTACCTCCCTCTGTACCTCCTATCTGTAGTTGGAGCTCTCACTCCCGTCGCTCATTTTTGGTATTCATACCAGGTAGCAACAGGTTCACAGAGTCATAAATATTTACTCGTGCTGCACCTGCATTGTGAACCTTCAACGGTCTGGTACAAGTTTGGTTGGTGGTGTAAGCAGGAATTTAAGAGTGTAGTGAGTATGACTTTATTTCTGGTGATTTTTCTCTCAGCGGTTCCCAAACACTTTAGCTTAAAAGGAATCACTTAAAATGTGATCCTCCTCCGAGATGTATGCAGCTCACCCATAAAGAGAATTCCCTTCCCTGTCCAAACAGATACACAAAAACATTAAATCCAAAGTGTTGGAAAGATTTCTATCATTTTCATTTTGCCATTAGCTGTGTTGTCCTCTTTTCAGTTGTGTATTCGTTTTGTGACCTCTTTAATTGAATAATCTTGCGAAACCATCAGGGGTTAAGACATTCAGCTTTTGAACCCACAGTTTAAAGCGCTACTGCCCCTGCAAGTGAGGAAGCACTAAGTGGTAAGTCGTGAATCATTGGCTTATTTATTCTCTGCCTGCTTACTTGACGTTTTAAAGGAAAGTAAATGGAAAAAACAAACATTTTCTTTTGCCTGGTTTTCTCCAGAGAGAGAGATAGATCAAGAATTGTGTCTTTCTTTGGAATCGTAAATAATGAATCTTCTTTCTGTCAAGTGTGTCCGCATATTGCATATTGATGCATCAGGGCTGTAATTATGTTTAAATAACCAGTCCAGGGTGAATCTCTCCATCAATGCTACCAATTTAATGACTCCACATATACAGTATCTGGCTTCTGAAGTGACATAAAGCGAATGTAATTTTGTTTACAACGGTGCATCAGGGGGAATTAATTTTCTCAGTTTCCTCTACAGGACCAAACCAGCCTGGAGCCAAGACTTAGACATTATTTATGTTGCACTAATTCCTTCTAAACTGCATTTATGTGGCCTTTTTTGCATTTTATTGCCAGAGGAGATTACACATAGGCAAGTGATGGTTCCAAATATATAGGGCTTAGTTTATAAGGTTAAATATAACATAACAATACTCAAGGACTACAAATCTACTCTAAAGCAACCTAGTTGTGATGTCTGTGATAAACGGCTGGCTAAACCTAGCTGTAAAGAAAAAGAAGAAAATATCAAAAACACACATCTATTGAGGTTAAGTAATATTTTTTAGTCAGTCAGTCAGTCATCTTCAGATCACCACCGCTATATCCGCCGCAGCGGGTCACGGGGAGCCGGAGCCTATCTCGGCGGCATGGGGCGTGAGGCGGGGGACACTCCAGGCACGACGCCAATGCACCGCGGAGCCCCACACAAAGACATACAACCATGCACACACACTCATTCCTACGGGCAATTTGGAACGGTCAATCAACCTGAAGCACATGCTTTTGGAGGTGGGAGGAAGCCGGAGAACCCGGAGAGAACCCACGCAGACACGAGGAGAGCATGCGAACGCCGCACAGAGCGGGACTCGAACCCGGGTCCGCCGTGTCTGCGCCACCGTGCTGCCCATAATTTTAGTTTTTAAGTTATATAAAAACTTGTAAAGACTTGTTAGTGACACACATATGTTAAGGTGGGGGGTGGGGGGCTGAATTCCAGTTTTGTGGCCAGAGTAGGGTAAGATTGAGTAGAGCAAAGTCCCACAAAATATGAAATATTGGTGATGTGATTACTCTAGATTGCCTGTAGGCATGAATGTGAATGTGAGTAGTTGTCTTTCTTTCTGACCCTAAAATTACCTGATTACTTAAAGCTTTATCCCATTTAAATAAAAAAAAAATATATAGTAAAAATTTGATAAAATCCATGCCCAAAGTCAGCTGGGATAGGTTCCAGCTCATCTGTTACCTACACAGCATGAGCAATTACAGAAGATGGTGGATGGATGGATGGATGGATGGATGGATGGATGGATGGATGGATGGATGGATGGATGGACACAGTTGCACAGCACTGTAGCAGTACATACTAACTAAATGAATCAGAGGTATTTATATAAAGAAATGAACTGCTTAAAGACTGTTTGATGATGATTCCTGATTAAACTTAAAGACTCACAAACATTATTTCAGTTCGTCCATGGGGCAGAGCAGGAATGTGCAGAGGACCATAGCAACCATTCTACAATGGAAATGTTTGTTCGAAAACTTTAAAATGACCCATGTTTAAGTTTCCTGACAAAGAAACTATTCCATGAAACACTCCTCTCCGTAAAATTAGCAGCAGCATTAAGAAGACTGATGATGGCCGTCTGACAGAAAGATGAAGAGAATGACACTGAGGACCAAGATGTGCATTCTCTCTCCATCCAACATTAAAAGTTGTTTTTGGGCCATAAAGATGAACTTTCCCCATTCATAAAAAAAATATTTAAGTTGCCTTGAAAGGGATCGTGCATCAGCCATATGGTTAGCAGAAGAGAAACGTTTATTTGAGTCGATTCTAGAAAGCTCTGACAGGATATTTTGTTGCTTAATTATGGGGACTCGTGTCTTTGTTCCATCTGTTCTTTACTGAGTTAAACTTTAAGTTACATAATCATATTTTTGGATACAGATGAACAACAGACTGACAGAGAGCATCATGGGCTTGTGTCAGTGCAGAGGTAGTTACTTTTAGTAGTCAACAGATGGCAGGATGTAGCCGGATCACATACACACATACGCACGCACGCACGCACGCACGCACGCACGCACGCACGCACGCACACACACACACACACACACACACACACACACAGCAGGGGCCAGCAGAATACATAGTGAGCCTTCAGAGGACAGAAGGTTTCCCTGCTCTTCTGTGATTAATGTGATGATTGAGGCTGCAGCCAAAATGGAGGGTAGGCCAGTTTGCAGCTCGCTAATGAGGTGATAATGGAGTGGTAGGTGGTCGGGCACGCCAACCAGTGTAACGCTAAAACATCACAGAGAAGGATTTAGAGGCAGGATGGCAGGCCAGGTGTCTAGAGGGCAGCCAAGCAGAGCAATACTTAAAGGTGCAGGGAGGAGGGGGCTCCTTACATCAATTATCTACAGTAAATGACTGTTATTGTTGGTTTGCATTACAATAGAAATGTTACTGTCAGGTTCTTTTACTGGAGAGGAAAAAATATGATTTGGTTGTGGCAGTGATTGCTGGGTTTGGAATAAGTGTGATTGTCGGGGGGAAAAGTGTTCCATCACTGAAAACTCTTATATTTTCCATTGTGTTGACACATTTAGAATTATTTCAACATGACTTATTGAATGTCTGATGCTACACATATTTCCACCACTGGCTGGTTGTGGTGTTTTAGAGTTTGAAAGATGAGTCTTTTATTTTCTTTGTAGGTGTTGCACTTAAAAGAAGGCTGGAGCTGGGTGGTCATTATTTGTTCGATGTCAACGTGTGCCTCGGAGACAGACTCCCCGAAAATTGTTCCCCAATGGGAATGTGTTTGGTGAGGAGCAGCTGCCAAATGAATTTAATGTTATGGGTACATTCTGTCACGTTTCAGCGCTGGCTTGAGGATCCATACCAACCAGTTGAATGCGGTTCACAGATGCAATAAAAAATATCAACACTTACAAGCAATAAATGTGCAAAGAGGAATAATGAACACCCCGCCCAAAGAACAGAGTCCAGCAACAATAAAACTCATGGAGAACCATGATAGAAACATGAGGCCTAAATGCTGGAACATGGTCTAAATATCAACACAATGACCTGGCAATGAAGGCAAGAAACAGAAAATACACTGAGGGAATAGTAAGCGGCAACTCAGGGAGAAAACAAGCAATCACAGTGGAAAACAAGCAGGAAAACTTGAAAAGAAAAAGGTAAAGAATACAAAGAACAAGAAACACCAACCAGATGCTACACAAATCAAACAAATGTGAAAGTGTAAAAGATGGACACAGAACAAGGGCATCAGGAACTAAAGGCGAAATAGACATGTGTAATAACAGAATGTTTTGAACAAACACCAAATTTAAGAATAAAATCGCTAAATAAATAAAAAGTCATGACAAGTTATAATACACAAACTCATGATCTGCTTTTATTTACCAAGACTGTGAAATGTGTGTGAAACAAGTTTAGCATGTTTGCATGGGTAGATTGTAGAAATCACAGCTTTAAATCCATGCATGTGACTGGACTGTACATCTTCATGACTGAAGACTCCAAATTAAGAAGTGATCCATAGCAGCTCAGTCTCAGATTACTGTGTAATTTAACATTAGGTTTCAGATTTCTGTTCTGATTCATTTGGTAATGCTGACACCTATAATGTGGTTAATACTGGAACCAATACTCCCAGAGCAGCTATTGAATGTGATAGTTGTCTAATTAATTGATGCTAATAGAGCACTGTTTTCTGAATTGATAAGGGAATTATTTTTCTCCGGCGTTGCATCAGCCTTCTGTGTTAATTTAAGAATACTAATGTTTGTTTGTTTGTTTGTTTGTTTGTTTGTTTGTTTTTTATGTCAATGCAGGAGATCAATTAAAGTTCTCGTTATCCCAACTGGTACATGCACATTATTTCATGCTGGTCTACATCCATTACTGTGAATTAGAGCTTCACTGCTGGTTACTAAGAAATTGCCAAAAAGCTATAAAAGTTAGGGTTATTTATTCCCACCTAGGGAATAAATAATAAATTAAATTTGTCCCTCTATTTGAATGTAGAAGACTGTACTTAGGGAAATCCTCATTTAATAAAGATGGTTAAACAATCTGTGTCTATTTTAAGAACCACTTGAAACCATTGATCTCATTCTTCAGAAGCATCCTATATTGTTTGCAGAAGAACACGTTGGTTTTTTAGCAAACAATGTTTAACTCGGAAGACATCTCACAACACAATATGTCATTTTGTAATTTAATTCTATAGTAACAACTGAGTTTTAAAATAAATCTATTGTTGGCCTTACTGATTTATAATATTTTACATAATTTCTTAATACAAGGGAAATAAAGAAGAATGATAGGTAACATTATAAGATTGTCAGTGTGCTGGGTGTGTATTATTTTGGAACAGTTCTTTTTGTGTCTCCAGAAAACAGATGTTTGCTGTCTCAAAGCCCTTAAAGTTGTGTTGTATTAATGCTGTTCATTCATCTCTGACTTCTGCACACAGCTAGGCAGTGCCAGCGAGTTATCTGCCCACCAGTTTGGCCTTGATGTATATTTTCTTTGGGGTTAAGATCTAGTGACTGATCACGCCAGAGAAAGACTGACAAAGAATGATGCTCAAACCATGACTTATGTGCAAGAGCATTATCTCGTTGAAAAATGGCCTTGTCTGTTATTTCCACTACACAACTTGTTCAGATTTAGAAGCAGACCTTTGTGTTGTATATTTTGATTCTCTGACGTTCATCCATTGACCGCACAAGATACAGAAAACTACTCCATACCATTTCTCACTGGTGCAAAAGCATTCTGCTTACAGATAATCAGCTGACCTATGACAACAGTGTTCTGATATGATTCATGACATTTTGATTTTTGACCATGACACGTTCTAAAGCAGATGGCGGACCGCGGTCCGGTGATGGTTCTGTCTGGACCCGTGACCACTCCATAATAAATTCAAGAGAGTAGATTTTCTTGGCGCATTTTTACTTGCAGTTCGCGGCTACAGACGGCGGGCGCTGCTCCTCCAGTTAATACGGTAATAGCGCCACTCAGTTCAGCCAATCAGATTGCTTGTTGACCCTGCGCTGTGAGCGTACCAGGAAGTGAGACAGCTTGCTACCGCTGTGAGTTTACCGCTACAGCGGAGCACAGAAGAGGGGAGACAGCATAGCTCCAAGCGAAGGAAGGTTAACAAGGAAACCCGCTGGTTAACAATGACTGGACAAAATTAATGTTTATTTCTCCATCAGGAAGTTCAAAACAATTTTATATCCTATATTTTGAACGCGTAGCTTGAATTAAAAGTGGTAACTTGAAGCGCCACTACGAAACAAAGCACAGAGCTTTTGCGCAGAATTATCCCCTGAAATCCGAGCTGAGGGCAAGATGACTGAGAAAAATGCAAACAATTGTTCACTGAAGGCATGGTGGAGTTTGGGGAAACACAAAACATCTTTTAGTGATGAGACAGTTGTGAAGAAGTGCTTAAAAGCTGTTGTTGACATTTTGTTTGGGGGGAAAACAGAAAGATGAGACGTGTGGAAAAAACTCCCAAATTCAGCTTCAACAGCAACCAGAAATATTAACAGCTTGATGCAGCTATTCAGAGCACCATGCATATCTGTGGCCATTGATGAGTTGTAGTTTTTGTGTTTGTGTTAGGTTCCTTAACAAGGATAAGGTGCTCTTTGCTGAGTGTAACACCACTATGAAACACAAACAAGGGGAGAGGACATACATGCAACAATAAAAGATGCTGATTAAGTCCAGTGGTCTCCTTCACCAACATTACAGAGACCACTACAAGGTGACCACGACAAGGTGTGCACAGGCACACCTTGTGTACAAGGTTACTTGTGCACAAGTAAATAACTGGCTTTCTGAACATGTTAATGTGTTTTTTACTTGAAGTGTAGGCCTTCAGTTCTTTAGGCTGGGATGTCTTTAATTTACGAGAAAAAGGATTATTTAGCTCTTTTTGGACTTTGTTTTTAATTCTGAGGTTTGTGTGTTCTTCAATATAACATAAAGTCTTAAAATCTTTTTGCCTGGGTCTACTTTTATTTATGTTGAAGTAAAAGAGCTAGCTGTGCACTCACTTAAACATATCCTGCATTGAATTGATAATAAATGATAATGTGGATATAGTGGCCGGCTATAAGACAAAAACTGGACTTGGGTTCGGACCTTTTACTAAGAGGAAACTTTCTAACTGGACCTCTGTGACTTTTAATTGAATACCACTGTTCTAAAGCCTCAGATATATTATCAATTTTAAAAAGCAAAAATGCAGCCAATGAACAGCCACTAAAAGTGGGGTAAACTGTGAAGCAGCTGGTCACGACTGCTATAGAACGACAAAAAAACAAAGAAACAAGAAGAGTAATTGCATAAAATATGATGGAAAGCACGGCTGTAGCATCCAGTCTGCTCCTTGTCATTGACAAAACTATTTATTGCTCAACACATGGATGTGGGTCACATCCATATAACCCACATCCATACAAAGCCAAACATAGTGATCAAGAAGGCAGTCAGAGATTGCAACATCCCGCGACACCCCTGAATTCAACATTTTACCACGACCTACACATTTTTGTGGCTCTGGCTTCCTTTTGTGGCTCTGCTTTTTGTTTTGTGATTATATCTCATCAGGTTTCAGAGATGTGTACCTAAAAAGGTATCTAAAAAGTGCACCATCATTCCTCACGGTTAATGCGTTCCAGGAACCACATGCAATTAACAAATTCCGTGATAGAGCGACAAACTTCTTTATCGTATTATTTACGGTAATTTAAACGTTTATGAACCCTCCCCATACTGATATTAAACCACCTTCTATCTGTATTATATCATCTGACCCTCTTATCGACTGTTTAAAGCACTTTTGTGTCTCACAAAAGTCCGAGACTCACAGAACGTAGTGCACTTCCGGATGCCGTCAGCCAATAGAACGTGTGCACGGTATCATGTGACTGCCTTCTAAAAATCGGTTATGGGTACAAAAGTTGAAATTTTACCTTGACCTAGTTTTCTCAAAGTCAAGGTCATCCTCTCAGACATTTGGTGGACAGACAGACAGACAGACAGACAGACAGACAGACAGACAGACAGACAGACAGACAGACAGACAGACAGACGAACACACAAACACTGATAATTGCAATGCATCACTGCTTCGCAGGATCTAATAAAATATTTGTGCTCTCTCTTCCAGGACCACCTGTTCCATCGGATAACCAATGTTGTGTCAAGAGATGACGCTAATATGTACGTCAATGATGTTCCTTCCTCTCAGGTGAAGACGGCCATGACTTCAGACACTGTTGGTGACGGCTATTTCGAGATATCCCTGCATCAATCTTTCTGTTGTGATGTAATGTGTTGGTGCTGATCATAGAGGTGCTTTCTGTGCTTTTCCACTGCAGGTCCACTAGTTTCTGTTTCTTTAGACCTGCACTGTCTTGCAAAGAGTCCGGCTGATGCCACGACTTTTACTCCTACTGCTTTCTTTTTCCTCCAGTGTGAGCTGCATTTCATCTCGGTGTAGAAAAAGCACATGTCCTGCCCAGAGCTGTTAAACAGTTCTTGACCGTTGTGTGAACACTTTCCATTTTGGTTCTCTGGAGCATCTCTGTATCAGGTAGAGTGTCACGTACAGCAGCCTCTGAAGGCATCTCATGAGGAAAGGTTTTGGCTGCCTGGTGTGTCAGCTGCTTAATATCTGTCCTTGGTCCCATAACACTGTTTTGAAGTCCGCCAGAAGATGAGCTGACCCCGGCTCCTCTGGAGGATGATTCTTCATTGACGGCAGATTGTGTCACTCAAAAGCAATATAAGTTTCACCAACCTATATATCTGGTGATGACATAAAGGGCAGCGATGTTTAATCTAAAAACCCTCTACTTGACTCAGACTTTTATCAGACCTGTCAGATTCTGTGGTTCCTGTTCTGTATTTTTTGGTTCATGGATCCGCTGAACTTCTGAGTGTTTAGCTGCGAATGTTTAGCTTCTTTTGTCACCTGTGATATGAAAACATCAGAAGGCACCATGGAGAAAGTAAAAAAAGCTACCTGCTTATTGTTGAAATATAAAATCGATCATAGAGTTAAGTCTCAGCAGATGCCAGAGGAGGTTGTTCTGCAGTCTGTTTTAACGTGGTGTAGACAACATCATTGAAATTGATCACCTGTGCAGAGAGTCTGAGCAGCCAACACTCAGGACTCTCACTGAACAGTCTCAATAACCTTTGTCCTTTTTCATCACTCTTGTGTCTTGAGGTCATGCCGAGACTTAGATTGTCAAGTTCCCTTCCTGCCACGCTGCTTTCCAGGTTTGTGTGTAAAACCCTGATTCCAATAATGTTAGGACGCTGTGTGAAATTTATATAAAACAGAATGGAATCATTTGAAAAATAGTTTTGATATAAAACTAAAACCAGTACAAAGAAAATTCAATGTTTCACCTCATCCAATGACTTTTTCTTTCTAAATATTTGCTAATGTCTGCTTCAAGTTCAGACAGAAACAGCAGACTGGGAAGAGTGTAGACTGATATGACCCGTTTGAAAACCCAAACGCTTTACAGTCTATAAATTGGCCTCCAAAGTCGTTCATGAACGAATGAAAGATGTGGTGAGGGCCGGCATTCAAGGGGCAATACGTGGACCAGAAACACACAATTACACTTTTGATAATCACATGATGTCTAAACTGTACTGGAATGACAATGAATAAAAAAAAAGCCATTCAACTGAGTGAATGTGATTCAGCTGAGGGTTTTCTCAACAAATGACTCGAATCATCAACTTTTAGTGGACACGTGGGTCTTGAGCGGATGGAGGAAATAGTTCCCTTAACAGTGTTTATTCTAACACTTCTTCTAAAGAGCCTAAGAGTAACACAGTTAATGGAGTCTTGCCTTTGCAATGAGCTGATGTGATTTGCTCATCCTCATTCCGGCAGTAACTTATATTCCTCTGCAGTCAACTTTAAAGATGCTCTTATCGTCCAAAACAGACGAAAGAATGTCCTCTCTGTATACGGCATACTGGGGCCTGTTTGAACTCATCCATATTTGAAACAGTTCTGTTTTTAAACCTCTCAGCATTACGGTTTTTCTGAAGGGGACAACAAAGTAAATGACAGCATCCATCTAGAGAGACTCTAACCCCCCTGCCCTAAAGGCTTGTTCTTGTGTGCTGCAAACCTGAATTTATACGTGTAATTTTCTGCAAGTATTTTGTATGCTGGTTTGATGTAGTATATGAAATACATTATCATATCAGAGTGTCAGGATGTAGAGAGAATGATGCTTAAAATCCTGACTCCATTTTTTGTGTTTTTAATGTTTAGTTTTATCATTTATCATGAAATTACAGAGAATAAAAACACAATAAGAGCAATGACTTGAACAGATTTACATCTAAAGGTTGAATAAAAGACTTTCTGATTGTTCAGCCCATCTGGTTAAGTACAGTCATATTTCATTCTATAGCTGGTATTATATACCATTTCTATCTAACGACACATACATACATACATTTTCATGTACCGCCGCTGTATCCGCCTTAGCGGGTCACGGGGAGCTGGAACCTATCCCAGCTGGCATACGGCGTGAGGCAGGGGACACTCGGGGCACGACGCCAGTGCACCGCGGAGCCACATACAAAGACATACAAACACGCACACACACAATAACTCCTACGGGCAATTTGGTACGGCCAATCAACCCGAAGCGCATGCTTTTGGAGGTGGGAGGAAGCCGGAGAACCCGGAGAGAACCCACGCGGACACAGGGAGAGCATATGAACTACGCACAGAGCAGGACTTGAACCTGGACACGCCGTGTTGTGAGGCGACAGCGCTAACCACTGCGCCACCGTGTGTCACATCTCGGGTCTAATAGTTTCTATTTGTTTTCTTTCTGTTAACATATCATATCATTCCAGATCCTGTCTCATCTTCAATCAGTTAATTCCCTGCTGTTTCTCCAAACACCTGCAACCACTCCCCAATCTGTCCCCACACTACAAATGCCAGCTCAGCCTTCTGCTCTCTGCCAGATTGTTTAGTGTTCGCCCTGACTTTCCAGCCTTTGATTTCTGCCTGTTGTTCCAATTCTTGTTTCTGACCCAGTCTGTTCCCGGACCCTGCCTTTCGTCGACCCCTCCTTGGATTTGTCTGCCTGATTTTGGATTGCCTTCCTGTGTACGACCTCGTCTGGTTTTTGGACTTTTTGGACTGGTTTTTGCCTGTTTGTCTGTTGTTTGGATGTTGGACTGATTACCCAGTACCTGACCTCTGCCTAAAATATTAAATCTGTTCTAAGACTGCCCGCTACTCTGCCGTGCTTTTGGGTTCCCCTTGCCAGTCGTGTTCGATCCCTTGACACCGTGCCGCCCTCTAACGACACAAGACTGATAAAAAATTAAACGAATGCATGACTTCTGCTCAGACTCTATAAAGTAACGTAAGCCCCACACAAACAAGAATTTCACATGAATGTGATCAGAAACTAAATGTAGAAAACTTTCTGCCTGAGAAGAGCAGCATTCAAATAGATTGTTTTCCGTATTCAGATGATGAAGGGATAAAGTTGTGTTTTTTCTTTAGTCTACGTTCTTCTGAACAGAAAAGCTCAATCAAACATTTACATATATATTAACCAGTCACAGTAATTGGGGATATTTAACTCCTGGTGATTCTTGCTTCAGACAGTGACAGTGGTGCCAGTATTGTCAGAATTTAGTGTTTATATAATTTACTCAATTTAAGCCTTTAAAAAAACAATGCAATTACCTCATGTATGATGTGTTTTTGGAAGGAAAACATTTTAAACATTGTGCAGATCCATGTGAAGGGATGGACTGAAGATTATTTGGATGAGGAACTGTTCAAAATCCATGAAACATTGTGGAAGGCTGGGGCCACGCTTAGCAGAAGTGTGGTGAAGGTATAGGTCCAATGAGCTAGTGTATTCCTTTTACAAATAGTAAACACACTTAATTCTATTCAGAGAAATCTTAATTAAAATGAATCTGGGTTATTTCTCTTCTTATGCTTCTGTGTGATGCTCTTTCCGCAGGTTCACAATTAACCAAGTTACCAATCTATAGGGATTAGAGGCCAGTTATCACATTTTGTGTTACAGTTTTGTTTGAATTGACGTATTTTAGCAGATTACTGCCAGGATGTGTTTGTGTTTTTAACAATTACTTACTGAAACAGTTACCTGCTAATGGAACATCATCTGGCCTGCTTTCAGGAGCTGATTGTCTGTTCCCCACCACTCTGGGGGTTTCTCTCATCGACTTCCTATCCCTCTCCATTTGTTTCTCCCATAAGCAAAGTGTCTTTAAAAAAACCCTCTTCTTAGACAGTGTGAGTCACTTATGTTGTGTGCCAGTGTAGCCCGATGAGACGTTGTATGATCAGTGTCCCTGTACACCCGAACAGGGACGCACTAATCATGAGGAGCAGCCTTCTAAGTCTATTTATAGCGCTGATGTCTTGATTATAGTATTTTCCGCACTATAAGGCGCACCCCCAATAAGTTGTTTGTTTTATAATTTATTCCATATATAAGGTGCATCGGATTATAAGGCGCACACAATAAAAAATAAAATTTATTTGATAAACTGCAGCGGCTGTAGTTGCGCAATCCATCCACTAGATAGAGCCGCGCTGCTCAGGCAGTCATGACTGAATTCATGACTTCCTGACTACCTTTGAATGGCCCCTATTGTTATGTCAATAAACTATTCTGAGCCTCATCAAGGAAACCTGATCACTTGATCACTTTGCCATCTTAGAAAGAAGTCAACCCGCATATTAAAAAACCTGACATTAAAAACTGGTTAAATTCATTACGAGTGCAGTCAGTGCGAACAGAGCGGATTATTTCCTGATCTGAAGTTCAAAGCAGATATTTAAGCTCCGACATTCGTCTTCGTTTATTAATTAAATATTGTTTCGATCGATCGGTAGTCCAATCGAAGGTGTGGTGCAGCTATTTGCTGCTGTGTGTCCTAAACAACTTTTTAACTAGTTTTTAATGTAAGTCTGCTAATTTACTGGCAAATTTGACGCTTTTTTACTCCTAGAACTGACTTTAATGTCGGTCTCTCACCGCCGTGAATCTCACAGCACGTCGCTGCAGACAGAATACACAAGCCTGAATGTGCCCCTCTGCCGCCCGCCCAGAGCTATCAACTACATTTGTAAATCAATGTAGCACACCCGTTGGCACCTTTGTCTAGCAGTGACTCTGCTCTTGAAATTTCAGAAAAGGCTGGAAGTTCAGCTTTGAGGGTCTTTCATTCACCTTTATGCCAGTTTCTCCGTGTGTTCCCACAGACTAGTAGAATGGACCGTCACTAGATTCCAGGTGACAGCACAATGGCATTTTCAAGACCAATTAAGTTTAAAGTGGGTTATTTCCGATGCCAAATAGTTAGGAAATACTGAGATCAGTCAGTCAGTCAGTCAAACTTTATTAATAGAATTGTTGAAAGTTCCTTGTGTTTTGCTACGTAATCACCGGTGCTCCTACAGTCTGTTCTACCGTCTGAGAGCAGCTCAGTCAGAGCCGGGCCTTCGGTGACGCCCCTTGACTACCGTTGTTAGGGGGCTCCTCTGGTGGCGGAGTGCGGCATGACTGCCGTCAGACTGCCGGTTTTTTTTGAGCGATCATGTTTTTAACCAATTTTAATATGAATATTAATCCATATATAAGATGCACCGGATTATAAGGCGTGCTACGGGTTTATGAGAAAATTTTAGGCTTTTAGGTGCGCCTTATAGTGCGGAAAATACGGTAATCACTTTGTTGACTGACAAAAATCCATTATTTTGATAAATTATGAAATTTATGCTGAAATTGCATTTCGCTGACTTGTGATGACAAAGACTTTTCTCAAGTTGTATTCGTGAATGTGACTGAATATTTTATTGTTAGGTATCACAATTGTAGATGAGAGGTGGAAGGATATACAAACAGAAAACTAGAGTGAAGTAAATGACATCTGTTGTTATCTCGGCTGATGAATGCAGTATTTAATTGTTGTATAGTGTTGGATGTAACTGTACAACACAAAGCTGAAAAGAACTATTTATTTGGTCCTAATTTACTTTACTAAATGAATCTATACTATTTTATACTTCACCTGAACTGATCACCTTCCAAATACAATTTTTTATAAATGGCAGTCAATGAGCTACTTTTGAATTATTAACTGCATCATTATATATAAATATAAATATATATATATATAGTGAATAAAGGGGTACCCAGGAAATACAGAAAGCTCTCCATACCTGAAGCCCTCGAAACTGCCAAACAGAGACTAAGGGCTCTGGCTACCCGACTGAAGAGATACACCAAGGAGATTGAGGCCAGGAGAATAAACAAGACCTTCTCCACTCAACCAGCAAAGGTGTACTCTCAGTGGCAGGTAAATAGCATCCGGCCAGACCCACCATAAGCTGAGGTGGAGAAATACTGGAAGGGCATATGGGAAAGAGAAACATCACACAACACCTATGCCCAGTGGCTATTGGACCTGAGGACTGACCACAGCTGCCTCCCAGAACAAGAACCAGTAACCATCTCAATGGCAGACATCCAAGAAAGAGTGTCAAAGATGAAGAGTTGGTCAGCACCGGGCCCGGATATGATCCATACATACTGGCTAAAGAAACTGACAGCACTCCATGAGCGTCTAGCAGCACAGATGAACCAGCTGCTAAGGGATGGGACGCACCAAGAATGGTTGACTGAAGGCAGGACAGTCCTGATCATGAAAGACCCGCAGAAGGAATCTACCCCATCCAACTACCGGCCAATAAACTGTCTCAGTACAACATGGAAACTCCTGTTAGGCATCATGGCAGCTAAGATGAGTAGGCACATGGATCAATATATGAGCGGGGCACAGAATGGAGTTGGTAGTAACACCAGGGGAGCCAAGCACCAGCTACTGGTGGACAGAGCAGTGCACAGAGACTGTAAGAATAGGCAGACCAACTTGTGAACTACCTGGATTGACTACCAGAAAGCCTACGACTCAATGCCACATAAGTGGATACTGGAATGTCTGGAACTGTATAAGATCAACAGGACACTAAGAGCCTTCATCAAGAACTCAATGGGGAAGTGGAAGACAACCCTGGAGACTAACTCCAAGCCAATTACCCAAGTTAACATCAAGTGCGCCATATACCAAGGGGATGCACTATCACCACTGCTGTTCTGCATAGGCCTGAACCCCCTCAGTCACATCATCACAGAGAGTGGCTACGGATTCCGATTCCGAAGTGGGACAACAATCAGCCATCTCCTCTACATGGATGACATCAAGCTGTATGCCAGGAATGAGCGAGAAATTGACTCACTGATCCACATCACCAGGATCTACAGCGACGACATAGGGATGTCATATGGATTAGACAAATGTGGCCTGATGGTAAGAAGAAGAGGCAAGATGATCAGAACTGAAGGGGTTGACCTACCAGGGGGCAGGATAGAAGACATCAAGGACAGCTACAAATACCTTGGAATCCCACAGGCTAATGGCAACCATGAGGAGGCCGCAAGGAAGTCATCCACAGCCAAGTGTCTCCAGAGAGTAAGGCAAGTCCTGAGAAGTCAGCTGAATGGCAAGAACAAGGTCCGAGCCATCAACGTGTATGCACTGCCGGTCATCAGATACCCCGCTGGGATCATAAGCTGGCCAAAGGAGGAGATAGAAGCCACAGATATCAAGACGAGAAAACTCCTCACCATGCATGGAGGGTTTCACCCCAAGTCCAGCATCCTGAGGCTGTACACTAAGCGGAAAGAGGGAGGCCGAGGACTAGTGAGCATCAGGGCCACTGTCCAGGATGAGACATCAAAAATCCAAGAGTACATCAGTAAGATGGCCCCAACAGATGAACTGCTCAGTGAATGCCTTAGACAGCAGAAACCTGAGGAGGAAGAGGAGGAGGAGGAGACAACAAGGAGGGACAAGCCCCTACACGGCATGTATCACCGTCAGATAGAGGAAGTGGCTGATATCAAGAAGACCTACCAATGGCTGAATAAAGCTGGACTGACAGACAGCACAGAGGCACTGATCATGGCAGCACAAGAACAGGCCCTAAGTACAAGAGCAATAGAGGCCAATATCTACCACAGTAGATCTGACCCAAGGTGCAGGCTATGTAAAGAAGCCCCAGAGTCAGTCCAGCATGTGGTAGCAGGGTGTAAGATGCTCGCCAGGTCAGCATACATGGAAAGGCACAACCAAGTAGCTGTGATAGTGTATAGGAACATCTGTACCCAGTATGGACTAGAAGTACCCAAATCCCAATGGGACATACCACCGAAGGTGGTTGAGAATGACAAGGCTAAGATCCTGTGGGACTTCAGCTTCCAGGCCGACAAACAGCAGCTGGCTAGCAAACCGGATATATATATATATATATATATATATATATATATATATATATATATATATATATATATATATATATATATATATATATATATATATATATATATATATATATATATATATATATATATATATATACACACATATATATATATATAAATAAAAAAATTCTGAATTGATCCATTAAAACAAAATTTGATATACCATATCATGTGATATAAATACATCGTTGTAACAAACACACCACATTTGGCACTGAAACTGGAACAACCGGCGAATATATTCCAAGTCATGCCAAAACAGAAGCCTTTAGTAATTATTTAACAGAGCTGATTGATCACTTACACATTTTAATTTCTAATGGACCACAGCACCCCTCCAGACAAACATATCATCTGACAGATCTGGATTATAATCTGATTACTAGACCTCGATCCATTTGAGCACATCTAGAGGTGTTCAGGTGTTGTTCAATTTTGATCGGGCTGTTATTACATTAATTAGATAATGAAATGTTGAAGAGAAGGATGCTAAATCTGCATCTGGACCAAAACTCACGCCTCAGAGTTCAATGAATGCTTCCTTTTTAAGAGGACACACACTCATTGTCCCACTTGTAAATGTTCTAATTTTTTGAAGTTATAAGAATAAAGTCACAAGTAGTTCATAACAAAAGGTGCAGACATAAAAAATAAATGGAACTGTCTTCTCTTAAACCTCTTCGCTGTTGACACGTCTGTAAACACACACACACACACACACACACACACACACACACACACACACACACACACACACACACACACACACACACACACACACCCGGAGTGTGATCGCAGGTATGCGGGTGTGTGCTTCTGTGCTGCTGGAGCTGAAGGCTCAGTATTACGGCTGAAGCCCTCTTGGTGACGCTCTGCTGACATCACTCTGATATTCCCCGCTCAGCTCTCCGCATCACACACACGGAGCTCCAGCGACTCCCCTCTCACACACTCCGTCCACCGCACTTGGTTTCTATTTCGCTCCTCTTGCGGCGGCCAAGACACAATATCACGCGTCCACTCGCGGGCTACCTGCGCTCTCCGCGGCCCACCCACACAGGGAGGGGATCCACTCGTGTAATGACTGATAGAAAGGAGAGCAGAGAAAACTAAACGCGGTCCAGCTTGTAGATTAGGTCAGACGCACTGAGACAACTTGGCTGTTCTCAACACAGGCGATCTGACCTGAAGCCGAAGTTGCATCGTCGGCAGGAGAAGGAATAATTTGGAGGTCGGTTGCCCCACGCAGCGTTGTTGTGGATATTTACGTCCACCTTGTCTCCTGATTATAAGAATGGCGAGAGATTACACAGCACGCTGTCTGGCGGTCTCTCCAATGGGAAGCTGCTGGCTGGTGGCGGGAATGATCCTCCTCGCAGCTCAAGGTAAGACGAAAACGACCCGACCTGCGTGTACTTGTCCACTTCCAGCGGTGGCCCTCACGACCCCTGGGAGTTTCGCTATGTCACGATTATTCTTTTGTTGGACTATGACACCTGTCGTAAAAGTTTTATTATCGAAATCAGAAGGCAGATCTATGCGTGCGGAGTTTCTCTTCGCCGTGTTACGCACGTTTGTGGTTTTGTCCTAATTCCCCGCAGCTTCAATCGGCAGGTGACTGTTCAGGAAACCTAATCCCCTTTGAGCTCTGCAAACCCTTCCAACACGAACTGAGCTGTAATCCGTGTTTACCTGTTGGAAAGTGAATAGAGATTTGGAGCGCAATCACAGGTCTGATTAGCAGCCTTCGAAACGATGGCACAAAGTGGACCGCATCAGCAGAGCAACAGGGTGGTGACTGGAAGGAGCGAGGTGGGCTTTGGTCCCGCTCCTCAGGTGGCAGTCCAAATAATGACTGTAAAGAGCCCTGAAAAAAATTAATTGCTATAATAAAATTGTGAAAAAATCATTCTCGGACTTTGTGGAACAGATTTTGAATAAAATTATTGAATTTGTAGAAAATAACACTGCCACTCGAAGGTAAAAGAAATTGCGGATAATTTGATGTTTTCATTTTTTTGACCAAGTCATCAGCAATAACACATGTTGAAGCAACCTTTTAAAGCCATTTATTAGAGGAATGTGCTGATAGTATATTAAGACAAGAGCAAAGATAATACTGCATTAACATGAAAGCAGTATTAGTGAACATAATTAAACACAGACACACACAAACACACACAAAAGAAAAATACATACTGACATGATTTCTGTTGCACACATTTGGCTGCTGTGGATCAGGAGGATTGGGGATCATCCACAGCCCCGCAGGAAGAAGTGTTGAAGTGTCCTTGAGCCCAAGACTAAGTCCTTGTTTACTCTCAGTTGTTCCACTGTTTGGATGATTGTCGCTCCTGATGAGGCATCACTGTACTGACTTGTGTTGAGAAGCACTCTGTACTCAGACCGATCACAAAGGTTCCATATTAATACAGTATTTTACATCCTCAAATCTTCATATCCACTGACTCTGCTGTTCTGTGATGAGCTAAAAGAACCTGCTTGCTTCTTTGAGCAGAGGTACCAAATGGTGCAAACATGAAATATCATTGAACTCTGTACTGTTGGAAGTCATGAAATAATCAGAAATTTCAAAAGTAGCTCATTAATGCAGAATAATGACAATTTTTTTAAACCATTAACAACAATTTGATAAAGAGAAAACATAACCAGGAGCTGTGATAACCTCAAAAACAAGCTCTGTTCAGACACTTAGACATGCTGTAACTCCCAATAGGAACAAATTCCTCGGCTTAGATCAGCTCTGAAGTCTTCAACAGCCAAACATAAGTGAGGACAATGATTGGCTTGAGAATCAGTCAACCCTGTCAGTCAGAAGAATCTGTCAGCCGGTTGTTTTCACCTGCATGGAACTGTTATCATCGGTCAGAACCGGCCCTAAATTGTTGCTAAGGGAAAAAGAGAGGGGTTATTATGGAGTTGGGAGAGCAGTCGTCTTGTGTTCTGACACGCCCAACAGATATGCCCTCAAGAACAGAGCAAATGGGAATGCAAGTTATTTCAAGGCCATGAGCCACAGAGCCCGAGAGCAATGTTTTAGCTTTAGCATCAGTTGCGTAACAGGTGACAGTGTGAAGAGGCAGGCAGGCAGGAGGAAGATTTAACACAGATCAGAATGTGTTTTGTAGTGACATTATGTCTCTCCATGCATAATTGGAGCATTTTAAGCCTGAAGAACAGGAAATCTCTCGTGTAATGGCAAAAAATAATGAGGACGGCACTGGAGAACCCTGGAACTACCGTGAAACGTGGGTCGACATGAGGATGACAGATACTCAGCTGGGGCTGTGACACATCAGGCTTGTTTTGTTAAAAATCTGTCAGATTGTAATGGCTGCGTCCTCCACAGGTTAGGAATTAGGTTGAATGAGCAACAACAAACCCGCCGGATGTCAGAACAGACTGATGGTGAATGCAAAAGCAGAGGTGGTCTTGCACCCCAAAAAAGGTCAAGTGGAGAACATTCCTGCTGTTGGATGATCTGTGTGTAAAAAAAAAAAACAAACATAAAAGTTAGGGAAGATGAAAGAAAGGGTCAGCGGCAGCAGTGAAAGCCAACAGTAACCTTTGGTAAAAAAGGAGTTGAGAGGATGTCATTCCACAGCGATGATAATTTATCACTTCAGGTGTTCTCTCTCTTCCTGAGCTTTCCCTCTGCTGAAATATCAATGATGAGTCCCCTCGACAGCTCAGTGGAGACCAAGGGCTGATTAGCTTATCACTCGGAGAGCAGGCGGCCGATGATTATCCCGCTCAGAGCGGCCCTGCGTGATCATCGAGAGCTCTTATTAATGACTCTGCATCGGGTCATGTTGCTTTTTCTTGTTTAGCTATTCACATGGAGCTCCGGCACAGTTCTGCATTCAAGTTCTTCGCTAGTCCTCTAGAACCAGTTGTGTCCTTTGGGCCAGAAGCACAATTATTTGAATTTTTCTCTTTGCAGGATATTTCAGTTGATTAATTGTTAGAACAAGCTTTGAGGCTGAACATTTCCCGTTATTTTGTAGGTAAAGGGCAGTTTGAAGAAAAACACTAGTAAGTGTCTCAGTTTAACGAGCAGACTTTCCTTTCTTTGCATAAATACTGTTTAAACCCTGCATAGTTTACTGACCCCGGGGTTGGAAATGATTTAGAGTTGGCAGCATCTGTAAAAAAAAAGGCAGTCTGAGTTCTCAGCTCAGAGCAGCTGATGGCAGATTGACTAAATGTCAAGTGTATGAATGTGTGTTAGTGTGTGTGTGTGTATGTGTATGTGTGTTTGTGTGTGTGTGTGTGTGTGTGTGTGTGTGTGTGTGTGTGTGTGTGTGTGTGTGTGTGTGTGTGTGTGTGTGTGTGTGTGTGGTACCAATGCAAAATTGAAATGAGATAATAAAAAACAGCAACAATATGCTATCTGTGCTGGATGTGCTGATGCTTATCTAATGAAATCATGACATAATGAGCCTCTTAATTTGGGAGTCGCCATATTAACCTAACAAGCTGCTGTCATGTGAGGGTCCAAGCAAGGGATCCTGACCTGTAGTTTAACACTGGACTCCTTCTGCTGAGGCATGGCTTGATAATCCCCACCCCCAGAGGGGAAGCTGTTGATGCTTATTGACTGATTATTAATGACTCGCGCCAATGCAAACTGTGTAGTTATGCTGCAGGCTGTCACTGTTTTGGGCTGCTTTGTCATTGTTGCGGCTGCCATGCGTGCTGCTGGTTCTCACCCAGAAGAGCATAAAACCGAGTCCTGCTGCTGCGGGGGAGAGTTTTTCCCCTTGATCACTGTGCATTTACCAGTTAGCAAACTTGCACATGATGTTGCGTCACATGGACTGTGATGTTTGTCTGCATTAATGTTTGTCTCTCTTTAATTTTCTCCTCTGGGTCTTTCTTATTGATCAAGGATTAAAATGTTAATGATTTCCCATGATTCGTTGTGGGCTGAAGGACTGCTAACCTTGTATTGCACGGCCTTGCATAATGTTGTTTGCTAGCATTTGTGCAATGATGACAGTTTTGATGTAAATCTTTCAAAAACTCCCACTGCAGTAGTGAAAGATGCAGAAAATGGTTGGTTTACTTTCACCGACTAGGAACCAGCTGTTGATGATTGATGTGATCTCACATCCTTTTATTGTGCAATCATGTTGTATGTATGTGTGTGTATTTGTGTGTGATATCGTAAAAAGAGGCCGGCAATTATGGGAAGGAGTTTGTTGTAAATAGTGCCATCAATATTGCATCCAGAGAATCCAGGAAGCAGGTTTCTGTTCTTCAATCTGACTGCCAACAGCCAGCAAGCACCAGTTGGTCAGCAGTTCTTTCTCTTTTTCATTCCACTTCTGAAGAAAGAGGTTGCTAAGCAAATTCTAGATCACATTTGCAGAAACGCACCGTATCATGGCTAACACCTTAGTGATTCCTCAGCAAACAGGTGTCAGTGGAAGAGGGATTACGGAGATTAAGAAGCAGGAATGGGGCCATGAATCACAATGGAGCCAGTCCAAGGATGGTCGGACGAATGTTTCTGTTTTCAGTTCTCACTTCGTCCCAACTGCCTGTACCGATTACATAGAAATGCCCACACAAGCTGTCTCTATTCCACATGTGATCAATGTGGGTTTTATCAACAGCAAAGAAAACTTGGCCAGAGCCTCTCATACCTTTTCCAGCCTTTCTTTTCCCCCTACTGTTATTCCCCATTGTTCTTCCCTCAGTTTTATTATCTCGCGCTCTCTTTCATTCCTTTGTTGTGTGACCCTGTTTTCAGCCGGACTGGATGGCTGCCGCTCTGTGGCGGCTCCCGTACGAAGGACTCTTTGTTGGAACAGCTTTTGGTGGAATTAAAGAGGGAGCCAGTACCCCCCCTCGCTCTCTCTTCTCGTCACACGTCCTTCCATTTTGCTTCTCTTAGTTCATCTAGGCCTTATTGTTTAGAAAGAATGAGGGGGATGCAGATTCAAAATGTGTGAAAATATTTAGACAAGCATCCTATTTTCTGTCTCACTCTGTCCTGAGCTCGCCTGTTTCACAGCAAGCCTCGTCCAACCTGTTCTTTGGTTTCATCACTTTTCTCCCCACCTCCTCCTGCATTCTGTCACTGTTGGTGACAGAATGGAAATCATTTTCACTGTCCATGTGGAAGTACAGCAGTGGGTCAGGCTGTGATATGACATTTCCTGTTGTACCCATGAGGGAAATCAACAGCCGGTTAATAGTGTATGCTTCTCTTATATTGTCATGGCTTCTTTAGCTGGGGCTTTTTCTACAGAGACAATGGAGCCAAGGTCTGGGTTACAATTGCCAAAATTTGATTTGCATATTAAAAAAACAAATTAACTAGCATAGCCATCTGTTCAAGGTCCCAGATTATGATCTTTTTTTAAATCAATTTCACATAACTGTCAGATGTCTAACTACACTGGACTTGAATTGTACTCTTAGTGTACAGCCTCAGGGTGCTGGACTTGGGGTGAAAACCTCCATGCATGGTGAGCTTATTCAAATATATAGGTGGGGAGATACATACAGTGAGCCCTCGCGCATTCTCGCATCAATGCTTGCGACTCCACCTCATTGCGGATTTTTAGAAGGCAGTCACGTGATACCGTATGCGCATTCTATTGGGTGACGGCATCCGGAAGTGCGCTCTGTTCCATCAGTCTCGGACTTTTGTGAGACACAAAAGTGCTTTAAACAATCAATAAGAGTGTGGGAAAAGGTAGTACAGATAGAAGGTGGTTTAATATCAGTATGGGGAGGGTTCATAAATGTTTAAAAGACAGTAAATAATAAGATAAATACATTGCGATCTTGATCGCAGATTCCTCAATCGCGTGTGGTTACTGGAACGCGTTACCCGCAAAGACTGAGGTCGCACTGTATATGTATGTATATATGTTTTCCACTTTATGTACAGTGGGGGAAGCTACAAGAAACGTCTTGCCAACAAGGGTTTTGCCACCAAGTATTAGATAATTTTTTGCTAGGGGATCAAATACTTATTTTTCCTCAATGAGATGCAAATTAATTTTTATTTTTCATTTCATGTAATTTTCTCAATATTTCTTTTAAATATTCTTTTCATAACTGTTAAAATAAAGCTGGCATAAAAATCCAAGACTGTTAATTTATTTCTTAGTATGACAACTGCCAAAATCAGCAGGGGATCAAATACTTATTTCCTCCACTGTATGTGTGTATATGTAAAGACCAGGAGAACTTGTTCTTCATAATATGACCCCTTTAAAAATCAGTATGATGACATAAAGTTTGGAATGTTCCATCCTCCACTAGCAAATAATTTATGAAGACCACAGCATCTTTAGAAATGACTCAGGTGTGGACTGCAACTGAATGGCTAACTTTATAAAAGGAGGAATGGTGGTTTTGCATTCAGCAGTAATGCTGTTCCTAGATCACTGTGATTTCAAGCATTGCATTGTCAAAATGTTTTTATAGGCAATTGTGAAATTTCTTTCAGACATTGCCATTTCTTAGAAAAAAACAGTTAAAGAAAATTGATTGCCGTGCCCTATATCAGGTGTTAGTGTCATAAAGTACGGGCTGTTTGTCAGCTGTGTACAAAATGTCGTTATTCTCAGACACATTTTCTTTTCAAACCTTCAGCTGCATTATTCGTAGCTATGCAGAGAAGTAATCTATTTACCCTATTTAACATCTTGCCAGCCAACAGCATATTGGTCTTTCATTTGACCCTCCACACCCCACCCACAATCTCTCCACCTTTGTGTTTACTATCTTGTCTGAATTTCATAAGCCAGCACAGAGTAACAAAGCATGAAGCAACTCTTTTCTGCAGCGTGTGAAGTAACTCAACACCTCACTGAAGGAATGCAAATGGATTTGGGAAAGAATAGAGGGAGCATCGATTTATCTCTGCTCCCTGGTCCATAAATAACTGTCCTGCTCTGTGTAGCCTGGATACTGTGAGTAACAGGTTGTAGAGGCCAGCGCTACAGCCGGCTAACAGGCGGGCAGAGACTGTATCGATGAACTGTTCAAATCAAGCGGGGCTAACAACAAGGATTTGAATAGTGCTAACAGCCTGGCTCTACTCTCACCTCCCTTCCCGTCCTTGGAATGCCTCAATATCATTTTATAAATTGACTGCACCTCCTCCTTATGCACGTATGCGTGCTTGCGTTTGTCAATAGCGATCATCTTGATTGAATGTGATCGGTTTGACAGTGTTGTTTCTCATTTGCATAATACAAGCCAACATTTCTCCTCCTCCTTACTCTGTTCACAAGCAACTACTGTTCCCACAGCGGCTCATTTCAATGCCAGTCACACACATTAAAGGAGAATACCGGTGTCATTTAGAGTTACAGCCCATTTACTGCCATCCCCGTCTTGTGGATGGCTCTCCCAATCACTGTGAAAGGCTTGCCACTTGTAATTATCATATCATATTTGTTCTTTTTTTTAATATACGAGCTACATGGTTGCTTCAAACCTGGCTTCAAGTGAATGGCTGTCCTGCTAAACAATGGTACCATGCGTGAACAGAGACATGGTTGTGATAATTAAGTTGGTCATGCTCTATGTGTTTTCTTTTTTTCCTGGCATTGAGAATACAGTGCGCCTTCGTTCCTAGCAGGTAATGAGTTCCAGGAACCACATGCAATTAACGAATTCCACGACAGAGCTACAACAAACTAAAGTATTTATCTTATTATTTACAGTGATTTAAACGTTTATGACCCTCCCCGTACTGATATTAAACCAACTATCTGTATTACCTTTGCCCACACTCTTATCAACTGTTTAAAGCACTTTTCTGTCTCACGTAAGTCCGAGACTCACGGAACGAACGCACTTTCGGATGCCGTCAGCCAATACAATGCACGTACAGTACCACCTGACTGCCTACCAAAAATCCGTGATGAGATGAAGTCACGAGCATTGATGCACAAATGCGCGTGGGGGTACTGTA
Source organism: Antennarius striatus (assembly GCF_040054535.1). Taxonomy (NCBI): domain Eukaryota; kingdom Metazoa; phylum Chordata; class Actinopteri; order Lophiiformes; family Antennariidae; genus Antennarius; species Antennarius striatus. The sequence continues at coordinate 15,766,341 of NC_090789.1, forward strand.
CCATGTCTTCTCGCTTGGGTGTAAGGTGACTAACGCGAATGGACTAGTGGTAAAGACTTGACTGTGTTTGACGCTAACAATGGGACATGGCTTCCCAACTGCCTTAAGTTAGACACTGATTTCCCCAATCCAGTGACAGGAAAATATGTGTAATGGCTCAATTCACAAGAAGAATGAAAGAGAAAGAAAGAGAGGAACACAAGCCACTGTGCCATTGTATCCAAAAGCTATAAAGCCGTAAGCTCCTCATCTCTGCTGGAGGCCAGTGACTCCAGGCTACAGTAGTCAGTACTAGCATGTCACTACAGAATCAGCAATGAAGCCATTGGCAGTGAAAGTGCATTGTGGGTAATAGTGTCAATTATTTTAATTTAAATTTAAATTTGAAAAAAAAAATATTTTGATCTACTTTGACAAAGTGACAGTTGAGTCCTTTCTGAGACCTCAGGTTGTCATTAACGTTTCACTGAGTCTAGAGAGCCAATATTTTTTATCATTTTATTGCTTTTTTCTTATTTCACATCAGGTTTATTTGATCCTTGTTGATGAATAAAACATTGAATGATTAAGAAGGCTCCACAGAAAGTGTCTGGTCTGATAATGTAAGGAGAAGGACCAGACATGGCACAGGTTCTGATTTCCATTGTTGTTTTGAGCCACGCTCGGCTTGAAGCCAGCGTCATATCCATTAAAAGCTTGGAGAGTAGGTTCAAATTATTTCACCTCAAATCAATGGCTTTACCAAATAAAACTGAGTCTCAGCAATCCAGAGGGAAACTCGATGGTTCTATTTATCTTTTGCCCCATACCATGTTCGATTCACCGATTTGCGATGGCCTGCCCAATTGTAGTTCATCAACTTTGGGGACCTGCAGCATGTGCCCATGTGCCACTGTCGATTTGACAGGGTTAATGGTCTATCCACACCTCCTCAAAAGAAGGACAGAATTCAATGAAATTTCAAGCATCACATAAAATGTGATTTAAAAGAGTGACATTTCTGTAGCCTGGAGGAGAATGCACAAATTTCTTCCATACGAGGAAGACTTTTAAAACTCTGAATCACTTGGACCTGACTCTTCTGTGAGTCAGCTCACACTCAAATGATACACAATCACCAACGTGGAGCTAGTCGCCCCGGCCTCTCTCACCCCTCCGTGATGGTTGCTGTTAAACCTGATTAATTGCCTCCTTATCCTTCATTAATTCGGCTGTTGATTGAGAGATTCAGTGTGACAGCTGCAGAATGGTGCTTTGTCTTCTCTGTCTTTCTTCTCTATCTTGACACCACACTAGCCCACCACATCCCCCCTTCCTATTTAAGTCCTGACCTTCTCATCTCTAATCTTAAACTGTGGGTCACATCTCTGAGTATTGTCTCTTGTGAAAAGGTAGATTTTTTTGACACTAAAGGTTGATGTTCTCCTGAAATGAAACTGCTCAGTATTCCAGACAGATCCAGACGTCCATCTTTGATCAGTTGTAGATGAATAGAATTACAGAATCCTTTCGAAGGCATGATATTCAATTTTCTGCTTTAATAGTATATCATTGTCAAATGACTTGTGATATTGCCTGGTGCTTTTTCAAGGCCCTGTGGGCTTTCTTCTCAGTGCTCATTTCATTATTTCTCCTCCCTGTAGATTTTGATGTGTGCATTTACCTGTAAGACTGCCACAAGTATCTTCAGCTATTTTTAATACAAGAACAGAGGATCCAGTCTTTCCTCGATTGGACCAAAGTAAACTGCAAAATGGATTTGCGAGATTGTAAATAGCTTCCGCTGAACATCTGTCATCCTTCCGACTGCTGTGTGTCACTGTCTGTATTGTGAGGGTTCGGGTTGAATGTGGTGGCACTCAGACGTTTTTTGTAAACATGTTGCCAGATTAAAGTCGTTTATTGTGTTTTCTGTTCAGTGATTAAAATAATTCAGATCATCAGAAAGCCTCTGTACTGCAATCGGGAGGATTTTTACGATAACCTGGAGGTTATCGTAAAAATAGACAGACATAGAGTGAGTGAGTGTGTGTGTGTGTGTGTGTGTGTGTGTGTGTGTGTGTGTGTGTGTGTGTGTGTGTGTGTGTGTGCGTGCGTGCGTGCGTGTGTGTGCATGTATGCTATGGAAAGCTTGTTCTGTTACCAGCGGTGGCAAATTGGTGAGAATATAAATTATTACAACAGACAGGAAAACACACACCCTCTCCTCTCAGTATGAGGATTAAATAAATCAAAATTTTTTGGGCCAAAAATTCATTAATAACATGAAATTCTCCTTAGTGACTGAAAAAAAATCATTCACAGATGACAACTGGCACCAACAGCTTTTTAGACTTGAATGTTGCTCCTAACCTTGGGGGAGGAAATGTCTGAAAGGATTATATTTTATGGGGCTTTATGGGTTTAAAATGACATGAAAAGTTAATTTGATCAGCGCAGTAGTGAAAAAGTCCAGTTCTGAAAAAGAAGACGAACGAAGAAAACTGTCTTAAGGTGATGCTAAGGTTTACTGATAATATTAAATTAGCTCTGAGACTTGAATGCTTGGGTATGGCCAGCATATGCTAATCTGCTTTCCACATTGAAATTGGAATCTCCATCTATCCATTTTCTAAACTCCTTATTCTGTTCAGGGCTTTGAGACCCCTTAGGGTGAACCCTGAGTCTGCCAGAGGGCCTAAATATTGGAATATGAAAAGCAATGCAGAAAAATCATTAATATTTCACAATACAGGCACATTACTTTCCCTGCTGTAAAGAGTGTAGTCATTATAGAGCTTGCAACATATTTAAATACAGTGGTATTTATTAAAGCCGCTTTCTTGTGAACAGCAATGCCTTTGAGGAAATAACACCTCCCTGCACCTTACAAAAATAGGTCAAGAAGTAAGTCTTCATAAATTCAGAATGAGCATTGTGCCAAAACCTTCACATGAACCATTTTGAAATGTTAAAAGACAAGGATTTAACTTTCATAATGAATCTTATACAGTGTAAAGGCTATAGAATAATATCATTTCTTTAGTTTGGTTCAACATAAACCCCCGTTTACTATTTTTTCTGTCACTTTATGAAATCTCTAATGACAGCTGATTGGTGAAGCAGGCACCATTTCTATAATTTCTATTAGAGACTAAATTTTGTCTTGTAATACTGATAGTTTTTGGTCAATGGAAAACAAATCATTTGCCATTTGCGGCGTGAGTAGTAATAGCACTTAGAAACATGTGATCCATTTTTACTTAAAATAAAGGGGCAGCTTACAGTGAGGAGCTGCGAAGCTAACATCGCTGACTCATTGCTTCCTCAGTCATGACACAGGTCAGTGGTTCATCACACATAAACTAAAGTAAAAGAAATATCTTTATTCAGTTTGAATCATGAATGGAAGTGGAACATTTCCAGATTATATTGTATTTGATCCTTGTATGTCAGATATTTTGAAGTCGTGTACATGAGCAATCAGCATTCCAGCTAAGTGGCAAAAACTTGTTTTTTTGTTGTTTTTGTTTTAATAGCTGAGCTGGCCAAAAATAAATATTTTGTGAAGTTGTGTTATATTAACACGACAACAAGTCATTTCGGACCTACTTTAGCTCGGAGCATCTCCCCATTCCTCGCCTGCTTCTAAAAAGCTAATGATTGAAAAATAGAAAATGACTCATGTGCCAGGGTCTGCGACCTACTCTCCCTCACTCCGAAGTCTATTTCTAGAAGTTAGGTTTTTTTGAATTGTGAGGATGCTTTCTTATTCTCTAAGGATACATCAGAGGGTGAAGTGAAATTTTTCAACTGCTCTCCTTTCCCGCCAAAGTAATATCCTGATGGTGGCAGACTGGCTGCCCAGTGTCTTGGCTGGATGGAGAGAAAAAGCCACTAATGAGATTTGCACTGCTCTTTCATGTGTGTCCTCTCCTCTTTGCAGCAGGCCGATTCTCTTGACTCTGTGGGTGTCTAAACTAAGAGTGTCTAGATTCCTGATGGCTACTATACAAAGTAATGCGCCTGAACCGAGAAGTTAAATAGGTTTGGAATCGAATCAGGCGGTTTTTTTTTGCTATGGAAGGCGACGTGAAAGGGGGGGTGCCAATGAGCTGGTTTCGAACATCACTCGTTCTCATCAGCATGAAACTCGTGCCGGAGGGACGGAATACGGAACGAGGGAAGGTTGACGGTCGCTCTGAAAGTATATTTTTTGCTTGTATCTGGTGCCAGATTGAGACAAAGAGATCCACTCACATGTGTAGATTAAAGACAGTCCGGTTGACTGAGGGCCCACCAAATGTGATTTCACAGCACCGGGTTTCTCCTTGTGCATGTTTGCTAGACTTTTGAAAGCTTGCCATGTGATTTTAATTGATTTAAATTTTCCAGAAAGCCATTAATTACTATTCCTTTTCAACACTATGAAAAATGTCCAAATACTTGAAACAAGCCAGAATAAATGACCGAGTTTATTTTTTGGACCTGTCACTGCTTGAAAACTGAGTCCTTGTTGTTTTAAGGAAAGTACGGGATGGTTAGCTGCCAGACAGAAACCTTAATTATCATTTTCACAGCACTTTCTTCTTGTTTGTCTTCTGGGTTTATTTATGTACATATTATTATGTATATATATGCATGTATTTCTTATTGCTTTTGACAGAGCTTGTGTATCTGCTGGTTTTATTTTTGCAGCCAACACAAGAAAGGAGGAGATGTTCTGCCTAAAGTTAATTATCTCCCGTCTCGGGCTTCTCCAAGACCACTTTTAACCCGACAGGAGTGAAAACCTACTGCAAATATCACAGTAAATTAAACTCATAGAACACTTTAAAAAAATGTTTAACAGAACAAAGCATGCATAACCACAAGCACAGCCTTTAAATTAACAAAGGTTTTCTTTTTTAGACTTCGGTTACTGTTTCAATAGTTGGAACTTCTGGTACCTTCCCACTGGGCACCATGGGAGATGCGGTTTACACTGGATTGTTGATTGTGGCTTGCATCCTGGGTCCTGCTCCAGAATCACTGCAGCGATTTTAGTCTCAGTGTGGTATGACAGCAGAGAGAGTATTAACCTCATCGATCTTTGCATACCTGACAGGAAGTGATTATGTAAAAAACGATTACTACTATGAAAATAAATGTGATTTGTTAGTTGTAGCGCCATATGTCTGGAGTGCAAAAATTTTGCACATGGTGATTAAATACTGCTATGATGACTTTCAGCATTAATCCTGATAATTAAAATGCATTGGGTTTTAAATTTCATAGCACTGATCTCAGCTCCATTATGAATCTTTTGTTTTAATGCTAGCCAGCATTATGTAATTGCTTTTGAGAACCAAATAAGCAGCAGGCGTGATGGCTTGAATGCCAACTAGCGCATTATGAGTGTGTTTCTGGATTCAGAGTAGGAATCATGTATCGCCATAACCTGACTCGGTCCATGGCTCCAGATTCACCGTGTCTGACTTTAGAGGACTGTCTGAACTGTCATCTTGTTATTGCTATTCCAGCTTTTATTCCAGTGTGCTTAGGTTAGTGCACCGTGACAACTCTCACACTCAATGTTGAGTGTCAGCACACTGACCCTCTTCCTCTATGACGACAGGAAGCCTTGGAGAGTACGAGGGTCCTCACCTCCTCTTTACTGTGTCCCCTCCTCCTCACCTTCTCCTTTCTCTCCACCCCTCATGTATTATTCCCAGAGTGTGACCAGCAGTGCGTTTAGGTTTGGCTGATAGAAGTCGTCCATACGTGGGGATTCTTGTCCACATACACCCCCCAGCACACATCTGAGTGCATACACACAGACAATGATCCCTGTGCTGTCCATTCAGCACACTGATTCAACTCCACACATGTAGTCCCGATACTCACTCACTCACTCACTCACACACACACACACACACACACACACACACACACACACACACACACACACACACACACACACACACACAACACACACACACACACACACACACACACACACACACACACACACACACACACACACACACACACACACACACACACACACAGACGCACAGTCTGCTGGAATCACTCTGTGACGGCCCCCTGACAGCCATCCAGTCACTAGCTCTCCTCACAGAAGACTGATAAAATCTACTCCCATGTCGTCTCTGTAAGCTCCTGTTTTTTCCTCCAGGGACTAAGGTGTGTGGGTGTCATTAGAGTGGGTGTGTGTCTCTGAATATAGTCCTTTCTACATGGATTTGTAGACATGCTGGGGCTACTGATAGAAAGCCAGCTACTGATAGAATGGTCATCTTTAATCTATATTAAGTTTTGAGGTGCAGCAATGAAAATATTAATGGTAAAGTGGATTTGCATGAAATTAATTGAAACAAGTTGTTCACATGAAAAGACGGAGTTAAAGTAAAATCATGTACGATAAATGATTCTAAACTTATATAATAATTATAATAGCAAGAATGTAATAAAAATCCTTAAAAACTAGAATAACATAATTAATGTAAAACCAGTTGTTATGACAATTAACAGAAAATATGGATGAAGGTAATAAGACAGTTGTGTGCCTTACTTTTGGGTTTAGTTAACTTAAATAATGTATGACTATTAAAAAATAACTTTTTTGAATATAATAATAAGTTGAACTTCTAGAATACTGTACATTCGTAACAGTTTTCCTAACCAAAATACAGTGCCAAATATCTCATGAGTTAAATTACGTAATGTGTTGTTCAAAATGGAACAATATTTTTATTGACTAATATATTAATGTACAAACATAAATATATTGTAATGTGGGAGTTCTCTTATGATACACAAATCATAACAGTTGTTTAGTCAAGTAAACTGAAATTTTTCCTTGTTCTGAAAGGTAAAAGAGTTTTCAAATTAAATCTATTCATACATTTTTAAATGTAATATTTTTCTAGAGAAGGTCATTTGGAACAAAGCTTTTCATGCTGAGGCCAGATGATGCTACCGAATACAAAGAAAACATCCAGACATTATTGACAGAATGAATTTGCACACAGACGTGTGCACCTGAATGGACATTGTTGGTCAGCTTTCATGCTAGACACACTGTCTCTTTAACAATGTGTGTTCTCAACACGGAACTAGAAATTGAATGAAAGCTAAAGACATGAGAACTCTGCAGGCAGAGCTGTCTTGTTGTTGGGCTAAGGAATGGGTGAATGATGTCCTCTTCTTCCTCCTCTTTGTCTCATTTGTCCAGATGCAAAGTTAAGTGATTGGCGGAACTACCACCAGTTAAAGACTTATTGTCAAACAGATATGTCTGCCCTCCTGCCTCCCCTTCCCCTGTCTACATTAACACACAAAGGCGAAGGGAATCAGCTACCTATTTACAACCACAGACGGATTAATTACGAGTTTTAATCGGTCTGTTATCACCAGTAAGTGATAGCTGCTGACAGTTGTCACTGCAGATTGTGTGTTAAATTAAATTAGCTCCTACATGTCAAGTTTCCAATTTTTGGTATCAGAATTGTTTGACCTCTAGCAGACTGTCATGCTCGGCCAGTCGTGATCCAGCATAATAGCTTGTGTTTTATGTGACAGTTACACTGAGGAAAATGGGTTGCTGTATTCATGTTGGAGTTGAAGTAACCCGGCTGATGGAAATGAAGAGGTGGCACTTGAAATTAAATCTGTATTGAGGATGCATTACCCAGCTACCATTTCTGAAAACAGACACCTCTGAGCTCACTGCTAACTGATGCAAGCAGCTTTTTGAATCTTCATCTAGTAAACATCACACCTCCATCTGTTTCACCATTTCACTAGTTTACACAGATATTAATCTGGTACAATTCCTACCTTCAGTGCTCCAACAGATGGAACCGAACATTCTGCTGTAGCACCATGATGGTAGTCATCCCACTGCCTCATGGTGTCTCAATAAGCAACTAAAGAAAAGGCCTGACTACTAACAAGGAATTTCAATTGAATGTTTTCTGTAGAGCAGGGTAACTCCATTTGGAAAGATCTTTTGTGGCACAAACTCACTCAGAACACGGAGAAACCCAAGGCGAATGGTTTTGCCCTTTAAGTAAGAATGGTCCAGAGCAGCTGGTGACTAATCCACAAAATGATTGTGTGTAATTAAAGCTCACACTAGCATTGAGATTTAATGCAGAGCTTCAGCCACTTTTGATTAATGAGAAGTGTGATTATTGAAGACTGTCTCCAAAACACACAAACAGATGTTACCGAAGATGCACATGTTCATGCATGCCACTAACCAAACACAAATTTGAGCCTTGACAAAATTTGATCGTCTTTGTGTTTACTCCACCATGATTGGTTGCTTTTACTTTTGTTGCTCGGAGGTGTGGTTGTGTGGGTGTACAAACATCACTTTTAGCCACATCTTGTGCCTCAGTGTGTTTGTAGGTACTGATTTGCTGGTTAACTGATTGTGTCTCTGTCCTTGATTTCCTCACATGAACCCATTTGCATATTTTAGTTTACCCATCTGTCCTTGAATTGACAATAGGTTTGTGTGTTTTGCATGCAGCCTGGTCAGCTCTGTTTGCTTGTGTGTGTTTGTGCGTTGTTTCTTCTAACTGCTATAGTCTGATCTCAGATCAATGCAGGTTGCCACAGTTGCTGCGTTCACACATTCCATTACCATATATGGGCACCAGAGCACAAAGCAAATTACTGTCAAGCGGCAGAGTTGTTCTGTGTAATCTGTCCTCTCCTCCTCTCCTGTCTTCTTCTCCACTCCCACTTTCCCTCCCCCCTGTCATTTTGTCATTTCATTTCCTCTTTCATGCATTTGATTCATCCTTGCTGTTTTTCTCCTTTACATGTCATTCAACACTGCCCCTCTCCTTCATGTCAGTCCTCTCCTTTTTCTTTCTTAACTTAAATCCTCATCCTTGCCCTCTCCTGCTCTATTCAACTTTTCCTCTCGTCTCGTCTCGTCTCGTCTCGTCTCGTCTCGTCTCGTCTCCTCTCCTCTCCTCTCCTCTCCTCTCCTCTCCCCTCTTTCTGGATTCCGGTGAGCGTGAGTGTGAGTGGTGGATCAAGTGGCGGATTGAGTGGCGCGAGTGTTTTGAATGGTTTTCTGTCCTTGTGGTTGGACTAATTGCACCTTCTTTCTTTTTCTTCTGTACTATGTACATGGTCAGGTAAGTGCTTTATTATTATTTTTTTTTTGGTGTGGGAATTGTTATTGTGTATTTGCTGGTGTTGTGAGGACTCTCAGGGCGCAATGGCGCCCGCCGAGCCGCCACCTCCGTCACTCCAGCAGGGAGTACGGATCGTCCCTCTGGATAACACCATGTCGGTGGAAGATGTTCTGCTGGCGGTAGGAGACCAGGTGGGTCATGAAAATGTTTTATATGCTTCAAGGATGAACAAAGGCGTCGTTGTCTTCCTAAAGGAAGACCAGAACGTCTATCAGCTGATTGAGCGTGGTGTGATCATCAATCAGCTGTTTGTTCAGGTGTCCCCACTGTCTGCACCATCCACGCGGATCACCGTGTCAGGTGTCCCGCCGTTTATTCCAAACGAGTTGTTGGAAAATGGGCTCCGTCGGTTCGGTAAATTTGCCAGTGGTTTTACTGAAATAAAATTGGGTTGCAAAAGCCCTAAACTGAAGAACGTGAGGTCCCTGCGCAGGCAGGTGTTCATGTTTCTGGACACACCCGATTACTCTCTGGAGGTGTCCTTCACAGTTAAACACGGTCACATGTCCTTCATGGTGTACGCTAATTCAGGGCAGATGAAATGTTTTGAATGTGGTGATGTTGGACATAAACGTGCACTGTGTCCGCGCAGGCAGCGGGCGTCCGCTTCCTCGTTACCCGCGGAGGGCGGCGCCGCCTCTGCTGCGGTGGAGGCTGATGATGCTGTAGGGGCGGAGGGGATCGCGTCCGCAGTTGCGGAGCGTAGTAGCCAGGTAGCGGCAGAAGCCGCTCCAGGTGTCGGTCGGCACGTGTCCTCGGAATCGGCACGTGGTGACGAGGTAGTGGTCGAAGCCGCTCCCGTTGCTGATGCGCTCTTTTCCGAGGTTGCGGCCGGTCGTGTTAAGGCGGCGGCGAAAGCCGCTCCAGATGTGTGTATGCTTGTATCTTCGAATACAGCGGTCTGTAATGAAACGGACAAATGTATTGATGTAGTTGAAGAAAGAACCGATGTAGTTGAATCATTGACAGCACGCGATTCCGTGGATACCGAAAGTGTTTCCGTAATTGTGCAAAGTAAGAGATCTAGAAAGAGATCAAATAAGAGATCCTTGGAGGGACAGAACCAGGCTGATGTTCAGGCTGATCAGAAGCTGGTCTCCGGAGCTATGGAGACCAGCAGCGGCAGCACCTGCTCTCTGACTGAGGTCATTGAGACTTCTTCTCGGATGGGTGATGTTGCTGCTGCCGCTCCAAAGGAAGTGAATGATAATGATAGTGAAAATGGGAATGAAGGACAGATTGCGTCTTATAGCCAGGAATCGATTGGGAATGACATGGACTACGACTCTGAGTCGGACACAGTTTCTGTGGGAGAGTCTGCCAGCAAGCCTACAGATCTGTATTCTTTAGAGGACATTGTTCATTTCCTAGATGAAACCTACAAAAGATCAACGGACATTAATGATTATTTTGATGATGCCGATAAATTCATTCGTTCGGTTAATATTATTAAAAGGAGGGTTGGTTTTGACCAGTTAGATGAACGAAAGCGATTTCGTTTAAAGAAACATACCACAACTCTGCGAAAGGAAAAAAAATCGGGTAAAATTGTCAAGAAACTTAAAAATTCTAAGTGACCATGTACAACACGGTGTTTCATGCTGAACTTTGGGATCTTCTGAGCATTGAATGTTGGTTTTTGTCTGCTTATCTTTCCTATCTTTCGTATGGAAAAATTAAAAATCGGTTCTTTAAACATCAACGGAGGGACGGATAAGCAGAAGAGAGCTTTGGTGTCTGAAGTCATAACCCAGAAGGGAGTGGACGTGATGTTTCTCCAGGAGACTCATACCACTCCTGCTGACGACACAGATTGGACTTTATGGTGGGAGGGGTCGCTTGTCCTCAGCCACGGTAGTACTTTTAGTGCAGGTGTGGCTGTTCTTTTTAGACTAAAGGACAACATAAAGGTTTTATCCTCTTCTGAGGTGGTGAAGGGTCGGCTCCTCCTGGTTAGAGCAGAAATTAATAATTGTGTGTTTTGTTTTCTGAACATTTTACGCTCCAAACCAGGGAACCGACAGGATAGACTTTTTTAACATTCTGGAAGAAGAACTGAGGAAGCTCCATCAAGAGCAGATAATTTTAGGGGGGATTTTAACAGTACTTTGGATTTTACGCTGGATAGAACTGGCGAAGAGCCTCATCCACTATCCTCAAAGAAACTGAAGAGCATCATCAGCCAGGCAGATCTAGTGGATACGTGGAGGGTTAAGCATCCAAAATCCAAACAATACACATGGTTAAAAATAATAAACAGCAGGATATGTGCAGCTAGACTAGATCGGCTGTACATTTCACAGTTTCTGACCTCCTCACTAGCAGACAGCAAGGTAACCCCCGTTGGCTTCACGGACCATCATTTTGTTTGTACGGATTTGATCCTTTCACCAGGTGGGAGGGTTAATTCCTACTGGTGTTTTAACAACAAACTCCTGCAGGATAGGAGTTTCTGTAGGAGTTTTCGGGTTTTCTGGCAGAGATGGAGGGAGAGACGGGTCGACTTCAATTCGATAAAGTTGTGGTGGGAGGTTGGCAACAATACACAGCTTTATCAACTTTCAAACTTAAGACAATTGTAAAAGAGCTTGAAGCGGACATTAATTCCTTAGAGAAGGGATTACTTCAGGACTCAAGACCAAACGCAGGTCGCTTAGTGCAGGAAAAGAGGCAGGAGCTCAGCTCTTTCCTCCAAGAAAGAGTGAAGGGGGCGCTGGTCCGGTCCCGCTTCCTTCAACTGAAGGATATGGATGCTCCCAGCTTTCTTTTTCAACCTGGAGAGATCAGTAGCACAGAGGAAGAGCATGACCTGCCTGCAGCTTCTAGGAGGTGTTCTATCTAGTGATCCAGCAGAGATGAGGCAGCACGCAATGGACTTTTATGCGGACCTCTTCGGGGCAGAAGATTGCAGCATTGAGAGTCGTGAGGAGCTCTTGGATGGTCTTCCTCAACTTAGTCAGGAAGAGAAAGCTGTTCTGGATCTGGAGTTGTCTCTGGAGGAACTTACTGCAGCTGTTAATCAAATCGCGCAAGGTAAGGCGCCAGGAATTGATGGCCTCTCATCTGACTTCTATAAACATTTTTGGAATATCCTTGGGCCGGACCTGCACGGGGTCATCCTTGACAGTTTTAGAACTGGGTCTCTTCCTGTGTCCTGCCAGAGAGCAGTGCTCTCTCTACTGCCGAAGAAGGGGGACCTGACTTTAGTCAAGAACTGGAGACCGGTTGCTCTGTTGTGTACGGATTACAAGGTGCTCTCCGGAGCGCTGTCCAATCGGTTAAAAGATGTTTTAGCTTTAATGGGGGACCGTGACCAGACTTACTGTGTCCCTGATAGGAGCATCATGGACAATATTTTCCTTGTGAGAGACATTTTTGATTTGTGTCGGGAATATGGTGTTAATGTTGGTATTGTGTCACTAGACCAAGAAAAAGCTTTTGATAGGGTAGATCATTCATATTTGTTTGCTGCACTTAAAGCTTTTGGTTTTGGTGATGGGTTTATGTCTTGGGTTAGTTTATTGTATAATGGTGCACAGTGTATGTTGAAGATGGGGGCAGGGCTTAGTCGGCCGATTCCTGTGCAGCGAGGGATCAGGCAGGGCTGTCCTATTTCAGGACAACTCTACGGCCTTGCCATAGAGCCCTTGCTATGCAGATTGCGAGGGCGGCTCGGTGGTTTTTTGATACCTGGATCCCTCGATTTTGAGCGTCCTTCTGTTTTATCCGCTTATGCAGATGATGTTTGTGTTTTTGTGTCAACACAGGGGGATGTTCAGAATTTGAGGGATACTCTGTCCTTATATGAAAGTGCCTCATCTGCACGGGTGAATTGGGGAAAGAGTGAGGCATTGTTGATAGGACAGTGGAGGGATCAAGTGGTACCTACATTGCCTGGGGGGCTTAGGTGGGGAAATGAGGGGCTAAAAGTTTTGGGTGTTTTTTTGGGCACTGAGGGCTTCAAGAGGAGGAACTGGGAGGGAGTGAAGGAGAAAGTGTGCGCTAAGTTGTCTAGATGGAAATGGTTGCTACCCCAGCTGTCATATAGGGGAAGAGTTCTGGTTGCTAATAACTTGGTTGCCTCGACTCTGTGGCACAAGCTGGTTCCTTTGACTCCACCGTCCGGTCTATTGGACGAGATCCAAAAAACTATTGTGAACTTCTTCTGGTCTGGCCGGCATTGGGTCAAAGCACCAGTGCTCTACCTGTCGGTTAGTGAAGGAGGCCAAGGACTTGTGGATGTCATATCTAAACTTGCCTCATTCCGACTGCAGACAGCTCAGAGATTCCTTTACGGCTGTGGCCCTAGCTGGCTGGATTCTGCTCGTCTGCTGCTGAGGAGAATGGGGAGGTTGGCCTACGACAAACAGCTGTTCCTGCTTCGTTCAGAGGAGTTGGACCTTTCTTAGCCGTCTTCTTTTTATGCAACTGTTATGCAAGCCTGGAGGATGTTTAACATAGCCCGCACTAAGCCTGAAACACCAGGACTGTGGCTATTTGACGAACCTCTGTTTTTTAATGATTTTTTAAAAACTGACATTTTGCAGTCGGTTAGCTTGAGGGTTAAGCTGAGGGGAGCTGGCTGCACTAAACTGGGGCATCTGATGGGGACGACGGTCGATGCCCTAAGGGAGAAGTGTGGCATCAACTCCATCAGTCTGGTTGAGAGAGTGGTGGATGAAGTCTGTGCTGCCCTACCCCCTTCATTAAGAAGATCTGCAAGGGACCGGGACCTCTGTAATCAGTGGAGCGAGGAAGGCATTTACGTTTTTCCTTTGGTGACAATAACCCCAGCCGTTGGGGAGTGGAGGGAAGGAGGAGGCCAACTGCTGACCATGACGACACCCATACTTGGCAGTTTTAAAGAGGCAAAGAAGAAGGACCTCTATGTGATGTGTGTAAAGATCACGCACATTAGGACATTGGGAGGTGTAGGGGAGTCGAGGTGGGCCCGTTTTTTTGGCCCAGATTCTTCCCCGAAGGGCAGTTGGCGGAGCCTGTACAAGCTGCCTGTTGAGAAACGGGCAGCAGACCTCCAGTGGAGGGTTGTACACGGGGCTATAGCCACGAACAGATACAGGGTGCACCTTGATCCTGAGCTGGGGGAGGGGTGTATATTTTGTGGAAATTGCGAAACCCTGGAACATTTGTTTGTTCAGTGTGCCCGGTTGGTGGCACTATTTGATTTACTAAAAAAGTGGTTTCGGGGTTTTGGAAATGATTTTACGTTTGATCTGTTTATCTTTGGACCAAAATACTCAACGGTAAGTAAGCCTGTTATTGTGTTGCTAAATTTTTTGTCTGCAACTGCCAAACTTGCGATTTGGATTACACGCAGGAACCGGACTCGGGGAGCTGGTAGCACAGAAGTTGTGCCTGTGATGGTGGGACTGTTAAAAACCAGACTAAGGGTTGAACACTCCTACTACAAAATGACGGACAACTTGATGGGTTTTAACCAAACATGGGGTGTTGGGGAGGTTTTATGTTCTGTAGGTGAAGAAAACTCTTTGGTTATTAATTTTTGATCAATCTCTTTGATGTTATTGTTTTCTGGTCGTTTTGTTTTTTTTGATGTGGTGACTTATGATGTTTATTCATTCATTCATTGTCATATGACCACCGCTATATCCGCCGCAGCGGGTCACGGGGAGCTGGAGCCTATCCCAGTGGCATAGGGCGTGAGGCAGGGGACACTCCGGGCACGACGCCAGTGCACCGCGGAGCCACACACAAAGACATACAACCACTCACACACACACTCACTCCTACGGGCAATTTGGGACCAGCCAATCAACCTGAAGCGCATGCTTTTGGAGGTGGGAGGAAGCCGGAGAACCCGGAGAGAACCCACGCAGACACGGGGAGAGCATGCGAACTCCGCACAGAGCGGGACTCGAACCCGGGTCCGCCGTGTTGTGAGGCGGCAGTGCTACCCACTGCGCCACCGTGCCGCCCACTTATGATGTTTAGTTAAATGTAAATAAATGTTTCTTTGAAACCTCTCCTCTCCTCTCCTCTCCTCTTCTCGACATGCATCTCACCCTCGTTTATAATTCTTCCCCTCTCATCTCTTATGATTGCCCTTCCGCCTTTTATTTACCATCCATCACCTCCTCTCTCCTTTTCTTCAATATTCTCCTGTTCTGTTTGCCAATCACCTTCCTCCTATTGTCTGATTCTACCTCATCCCCATCTGCTCCCTCGGTTCATCACATCTGACTTCCTCACTGCTCTAACTTGGACTCTAACCTGTTTCTTCTAGACCTGTGAAGATTTTTCTTTTTTAACAGAACCTCCATGAAGATCATTTATCCATAAATACTTCAGTTTGGGTTGAAGGACAGGGACAGCTTTAACTCCTCTCTTCAAAGAATTCATTTTGTCATCTTTTTAAATGTCCTAGCAATATCTTTTTCGATAAAAAGTTCTAAATCCTCTACCCCCATTGTTAAAATACAACTACACAAAAGACATAATACTTCATTCAAGGCCATCATGTTACTGTAACACATACAATATATTCATATTATAGTATAGCAGCAGCAAAAACTGACAAAGAACTCACCATGAACTAAATATTCCATTTGTATATTGTATTTATTCATTTTTGTTCAAATTTGAATAATATAGTTGTAAATACCATAAATAATATAAATACTATAGTTACCAACCTTTTACACAGCATGTTAATGTTGTTTTGTTTTGTCTCTAGGTGTTGGTGAAGGTAATAATGGCACAAAATTGGTGTTGTTGTAAAAGCTAACAAAATAGTAGGAAAGGACAAGTTAATGTTTTCATGATGTGATGTTTGTGCGAATCACAACCGGGGGATTTAAAGAGCAGACGATTGTTGGGAACAAACGCAAAGGAAAAAGAAAATCAACCAAAAACTGAGGTGATGAGGTAAGAGGACAGTCAGCCAGAACATAACAGGGAAAGGCGTTTATGAAAGGTCGCATGAGGTAATGCTGCTGGGATGACGTCACGTGTTTGGCTTCTATAATGTTGCAGAGGTTTACTTCAGTGGAATGAACAAAGGTGGAGCAGAAAAAGGGTCTTTGTTGCAATGTTATTGTGCAATCTCTGTGTAAGAAGGGCTTCTGTGACCAGTCTAGCAGGTTTGTTGCAGAGAGTAGCTCCCAGGTGTGTGGGAGAAGGAACAGCACAATCCCACAGTCACAGCTGAGTACTTTATATTATCAGGGTAGTAAAGTTGTTGTAGTTGGAACATGAAGTCAGAGTTACTGAAAGGCCGCGTTGGTGTCACAGAGGAGGGGGAAAAACTCTTCTCATTAAGAGACATCATTCTACTTTTTTCCAGCAATCATCCGATTTGTCTTGTATCAGCACGAAATCAAAAAAGGAACAAAAAAAAAGAAGTTTTTTTTCATTTGAATTGTACTACATCAACTTGGTAATGTGAATGTAGCAGAACATGAAGCCGTTCATGACAGTAAATGCATTATGTTGTCTTCACAACGTAAACCAATTCTTATCACCCAAAGATATTGCCATTCTAAAGATTGTAATAGCTAGGTAACCATAGCAACAGTGACAAAGGGTCAGTCAATTGTGATACAGTTTGTGGCGGCTTTAAGTTGTATTTCTACTGCAGGTACTGCTTGACTTTACACTGTGCTGCCACAGTGACCCGAGTCAAAAGCAAGACACGACCAATCAAAGTGCTTTGACCAGCACAGATTTGTGGGAATCAAACACAATTAGGCATCATTATGCTCAAATCTGACATGGAGATGACAATCATTAACTAGACGTTCAGATTGTATACTTCTCTGATTATGACAACTTAGCCAGTCTCTAATTTACATGATGTCCGATGAGTTAAACACCTGTGTAAAAAATAGATAGACTCACACACTTGTTACCCCGTAGAGGTTTTGCTACCATTGAGCACTGCTGTTGTTGATATTCACCACATTGCTAGAAGCCTGGAGATAGTTGCTCTAGCTTATTGGTGGGGGGAAGGGGAAAAGGTTCGAGAAGGAGCAAGGCCAAAAGAATAAAAGGAAAACTATGAGCAATAGAAAGAATGGGAGAATGTTTCAGCCTCTGTGCTCCAAGAAGGGCTTAGTGGAATGATTATCGGTGAAAGCTAAATTGGCAATCTGCCACTTCTTGTCTTTCTATCTCAATCATCCACTTTCTACCGCTGTATTTCTTCCCTTGTTCCTTCTGTCACATTTCTCCCTCTTACTTTGCTTCATATTATCCTCTTTTCTTATCTGTTTCTGTTGATTTCATGTCCTGCTCAGTGTAACTGTCTCTATTTATTTTTTAGCTGCTGTTCAGGATGAATCAATCATCCAAAGTTAAAGGCACTGATAAAGGTCTGGTGGGTGTCAGACTCAAGGCTTTCAGCTAAATGTTGCATCTAACCTTTGCGTCAGTATCCTGACTTTACAAGGAGTTTTTTTTTTTTAGGAAATATTGCCCAATCAACAAAAACCACCAGATCTATCGACTAAAATCATTTTTATGTTTTTTTTTTTTTTCAGAAACAGAAAAAAAGAAAAGCAGAATGGCTAAACACATCCTTCTTCCTTTTTTTCTTTTAGTAATTGTTGCGAACAGCCTACAAGAGTATTACCACCACCGTCTGGCAGAGGCATAAGCAGGCACAGGAAAAACTTTCTTTAATGACTAAATGATAATTGTGTGCACAAATAATATTTTTTTAAAATAAATTAATGAATATTTAAATATTCAAGACAATCATCACATCATCACTTCTCTGCACAACTTTTTAACGACATAAATCTTTCGTGAATCATTGATGGATAAACAGAACTGTGTATAAAATCACAAGAATGGAAACAGATGCTGCTGATTTGTTCACGCAGACAATACAGACATTCCCTTTTATTGTAGTCAAAGCATGGTATCTCTTAACAGTGACCTGAAAACTTATGGATACATGGTGTCATCATGGGTTAGTGAATGAGTGTGGACCCCTTTCTCCCATTGAGGCCCGGTGCTCCCTGCCGACTCTGTATCTCTTTGTCATCACCTCAGGTTTAATCTCGTGTGCTGTTACAGATCTGTCTCTCCTCTCTTTCTCATACCATTTGCTTCATTTTTGATCCTGTTTCCTCTTCACCTTTGAACTTACTCCATCTGCGGCTGACCTCATACCTGTGTGTTGGGTCATGTTTATTTCAGCGGTTGTCTGTCGCAGAGAACTTTAACCTCTTCGCTGACACCCCTGCCTTTCCTCATTCGTCTTCCTCCTTCCACTACTTATCTCTGATGTGGCTCCTAGTATCTTCCTGCTTCTTTTTATGGTCGTCTCTGTCACCTCCCCATGTCTGTCTCTGTATTGTGTTCCTTTAGCTTGACATCATCATTTCGTATAAATGTTTCAAAGCGGTAATGTTAATACCTCCATTGATGTATGTCAACAGACATACAGTAGAGGCAGGAGGACAAGATGAGGGTGGAACGTGTTGATGATGTAAGACCTGTGCCATCCACAAATGGAAGATTTAAAAATCTGCTTATAGAAGCGAGAAGATAACCCACCGAACGAGAAAAACAACAACAAAAAATAAGGTGGCTCAAGGTGCAGGAGGTCCAAACAGGACAGGATCACTTACAATGTGACACAATAAATTTATGTGGAGTTTTGCTTACTTGTGTGTTACTTTGCTTTACTTTAGCCACACGTAAAACATCACACATAACACCAACAAGCTTATTCATATCATGCTTGGTTTAATGTAGAAGTGATTACCAGTACCAGTTTTACTTCCTTTTTGTTTCTTCCAAACTACAGAATGTGTCTGTTTCCTGAATCATAAATAATGCCTGACAGAAAATCACATTACAGTATTATGTTACCTAACAAAGCCTGCAGTTATTTAGACTTCACAGCAACTTTTCAGCTCCTATGTCTTTTCAGTCAGAAGCCCTCCGGATCACAGGTTTACAATGGAGCCAATCCCTGCTGACATCATGTGGGAGGCGGGGTACACCCTGGACAGGTCACCCGTTCATTGCAGAGCCACATGGAGAAACAAATATCCATTCACTCAAACATTCACGCCTTTGATCAATGTAGACCATGGCCAATTCATCTAAGTTGCATATTTTCAAAGGTGGGAGGAAGCCGGAGAACCTGGAGAGAACCCACACAAATACAAGGAAATTATTGTCACATTTCAGAATCTTGGTTTTTTAACTGATAGATCAATGATCAGAATAGATTTTGTTTAAAAAAAAAAAAGTGGATATTCTCCAGACCAGCACTTCTTGCCTTGGTCATTATTTCCAGCTTTTCAGTTCATCATTTAAGGAGCATTTTGCTCGTGGCAAGGTGATAGGTCCAGTTCCCTCAGTGTTCTCTGAAGATGCATTTTAAATTTAGGCCCACTTTTCAAAAATGCTTCTTTCAGTCAGAGAAATGGTCGTCTGAAACCTGCAGATATCCTGAATGTTTTCAGAGGAAGATGGGCACCTAATACATGTGCCTAAATGCTAGTGGTGCTTGCAGTAAAGATATTTATGAATTCAGGTAACCTTGTTCTCCTTTAGGTGGTTTTTTAGTTATTTCCATGTGTTTTTTTTTAATGTACTGTGCTTTCCTGGACGTCACAAGTGGATGCTTCCTTCTCTCGCGTTTCCTCTCTCTCTGTTTTTCCACATGCTAACTCTCTTCCCCCTTTCAAGCCATTCTCTCTCACACCGTTCCTCTGCTAGCTTCATTAAGTTCCTGTTCTCTTGCTCTCATTCCTCCTGAAGTCTCTGAATTCTCACTATCCTTCCTCTTCTTTCTCAGTCAATGAGCAGTAACTCTGCACACAAATCCACCCACATAGAAAACAAAACACAGAAAGGGGTTCTCATAAATGGACACGAAATGACTGAAAACTGGGAATAATCCATAAAAAAGCATAAACATGGCACAGACAAAAAAAAGTCACACAAGAAAACATAGAGATGCAGGTACCTAGTTGCGCCTTTGCAAATACACAGTAGAGAATAGACTAACAATCCATGTCCTTGCCCTTCTTTATTTCTCTCTGTCTCTGTCTCTCTTCCTCTCTCACCGAATTTGGTTCGATTTACCATCCTGTCAGTGCACTGATACCCTCATTTCAGGCTGACTATGTAAATATTATTGTTGAATCTGATATGAGATGCCGTTCCCTGGCGAATATCCTTCTGATGTTTCTCACAATGATCTGTCACACAGGCCGATGTATAATCTATCACCTTGCCACGAAACCCCTCTACCCCCCCCCCCTTCCCCCATCACCCTCTAATCTCTACACTTCATCTGGTTGCCATACGGGAAGAAGCAGGAATGTCAGCACTCCCAACACACCTGTCG
Organism: Antennarius striatus; assembly: GCF_040054535.1. Taxonomy (NCBI): domain Eukaryota; kingdom Metazoa; phylum Chordata; class Actinopteri; order Lophiiformes; family Antennariidae; genus Antennarius; species Antennarius striatus. Next base: position 15,786,894 of record NC_090789.1, read on the forward strand.
ATTTCTCATGCTTCTAATTTAGAATCTTTACATTTCGAGGAAGTTGCTGTTTCTTGCATTTGAAGAGGTTAATAAGAAATAGAGATATAACTTGTAACTCAGGGAGCTTGAGACTACTGGTGATCAGGTTCCAGTCATTATAAGTTGAGATAATTGTCTACTCCTTGTATCTTCACATGTGGTGCACAGATAATAGAGAGTTATCAATCTTGAATCGATATGAAATAAGTGGAGAGGAGTATCTTATGTCAATCTGATTGGCCTGCAGATTGGAGTTGTCTTTCCTCTTACTAGTGGAAACTCACGATGACATATGTCAGGAATGTGTGATATAATAATAACTTTCATTTGGCATTATTAAAATATCTATCATTTTAGAGTGTGGAGCATATCTGCTTTTAGAAATATTGTGACAGGCAACATGGAATTGGAGTCAGGAATCAGCTCATAATGATGTCAGGTCTTACATAAAACAAGACAAACACATTGACTCTGGTGCCACATCTCCAGTCGACTGTAAGCTGCTCATCTCATTGTTCCATAAAAGCTTGTGCATGTTGCGCTTGTCATTCATTCTCAATGATTTTGTCATGTAATTTTTGGACAACTTAATTTTCTTTAACAGCCATATGATGAAGAAAATCACCAGAACAGACAGAATGAGAGACAGAAGAAGAGGCAGGTTGGGCTGAGCTGTCCATTGTAAAACAGGTGTTGGATGTGTGTGTTTGTGTGTGTTTGTGTGTGTCTGGCTGTGACAGTGTGGAAAAGAGAAATGAGCAGATTTTAAGTCAACACCAACTGTCATCCTGTCACAACTGATACCGTAGGACTCGACTCAAACACCACTGACCTACTCCACCACATACCAAAGGTTCTATTAAACACCTCTTGGTGCAACCTGGACACATCATCAGTGATTCTCCTGGCCTCATAGGGTGTTCTGGGTCTGAATCAGACACCCTTCTCCGGGCGACCCAGCCGGGGGTGATCAGTCTCCCGACTTGTGTCCAGGTAGCCCACTACGCCATGCATCCCCCTCCTCAACCAGAGCCAACGTGAAGCCTTCTCCGATGCTTCCAAGATGTTTTTAATGGCTCTTCGCCTGTGCAGTCCACAAATCCCAAGGAGCCCCAGGACCCGATGTAAGGACTTGCCTGCAAAACCCCTGCAGCCCACCTCAATAGACTCACAGCGGGCCTTCCACCCATTCCTCCGGCACTCTACCACAAGATCGGAATACTTTGCTCGCTTCCTCTCCTGTGCTTCCTCCAATATGTCCCCCCAGGAAACCGTTAGCTCAAGGAGCACCACCTGCTTGCTGGCTCCGGACCACAGCACCACGTCTGGCCGGAGGGTTGTAGTTGCAATGATGTCTGGAAATCGCAACTGCTTCCCTAGGTCAACCAGGAGCTGCCAGTCCCTTGATGTTGTGAGCAGCCCTCCTTGGATCTTCTTGGAGGGTTGAGGTTTCTCCCCTGCTTGGACAAAGGCCATTGTACTCCTGGTTGGGTGTTGCCGCCTACTGGTGTTAATGCCAGTGCAGATGGTGTCTGCTATTGCCCATAGGACCTGGTCGTGGCGCCAACGATACCTGCCATCTCCGAAGGCCTTTGGACAACAGCTGAGGATGTGTTCCAGTGATCCTCTTCTCTGGCAGAGCTGGCACACGGGTGCCTCGGTCAGTCCCCAGGTGAACAGGTTAGCAGGGCTTGGGAGGACATCATAGACTGACTGGACCAAGAACTTTAAGTGGGATGGCTCTGACTTCCAAAGTTCGGTCCAGGTGATCTTGCGGTCATCTATGTGCTCCCACTTGGTCCAGGCCCCCTGCTAGTTCATGCCCACTGCTTTGCTGAGGCGAGCCTCCTCCACTTCGGCATGAACCTCGTCCTGAATGAGCCTTCGCCTCTCCTTTCCCATGGCTCTGCTGTAGCAAGGCTTTGGGTTGCTGCCCAGTCCAGCCCAACCTGTGGCCACGGTCCCAACCAGGGTGCTGTGACGTAGCCTTGCCTCTGCCTGCTCTACTGCATCCTAGGCACTTCACTTCCTTCCCGTTTTGACCTGCACACCGGCTGAAGACACCTTTCCGTCAGCAGAATCTCTGGAGAGCAGGACTTCTGTGGCTCAGGAAACCTTGAACTCCTCTGCCAACTACTGAAGGGAAGCTGCAGCTTGGTGTTGTGCCCAAACAGCGCAATGCTGCTCAGGCTCTGTGGCATGCCCAGCCACCTGAGCAGGGACGAGCTGATCCTTCTCTCAAAACCCTCCACGGTGGTCATGGGGAATTTATAGATTAACAGCGGGCGGCAGGATGCCATGCTGATAGATCCAGGTCTTGAACTTCCCAGGAAGTCCCGACTTGTCCACAGCTGAGAGCCACGTGTATAGGTTATCGCTGGTAGACTGACGAGCGGCGGTATCCTTTAGATCGCTGGTGAAGAGCTTGCCCAGGCTCGTCACTGGCTTTTCTGACACAGATGGAATTGTGGTGTCTCCCAAACTGAAGCAGAAGCGGAGTAAGGACCTGGACTTAGCGGGCTTGAACTTCATTCTTGTCCAGCTGATGAGTCAGTCCAGGCCTTGGAGGAGCCATCTGCATCTGGGCACTGATGTTGTGGTTACCGTGAGATCATCCATGAATGCTCTAATAGGGGGTTGCCGGGTGCCAGATCGGGACAAAGGGCCTCTGCACTCTACTTCCGCAGACTTTACCAGCATGTTCATGGCCAGAACAAACAGGGATACAGAGATTGTGCAGCTTGTGATGATGCCTTTCTCCAGACAGTGCCAATCTGATGTTGTAGACCCAGAGGACACCCTCAGAGTAAAGTTGTTGTAGTAGTCGAGGATGAGATTACGGACCCTCTCTGGGACGTGATATCTGCACAAAGACAACTCCACCAACTTGTGTGGAATTGATCCATAAGCACTGGCGAGGTCCAGCCACAGGACTGCCAAATCTCCTTTGCTCTCTCGCGCATCGCGGATCAGCTGTGTTACCACGCCTGTGTGCTCAATACACCCTGGAACTCCTGGGACTCCTCCCTTCTGCACAGAGGTGTCGATATAGGTGTTCTTCAGGAGAAATCCCATGAGGCGCTTCGAAATGATCTTGAAGAAGGTCTTGCAATCAACGCTGAGGAGGGAAATTGTTCTAAATTGCTCAATGTTACTTGCCTTTTCCTCCTTGGGAATCCATACTCCCTCTGCATACTTCCATTGCTGAGGCACCTTCCCTCTTTTCCAGATCACTCTGAAGATCTTCCAAAGATGTTCCAACAGACAGGGACACTGTTTGAAGACCTTGTATGGCACTCCACTTGGGCTTGGTGCTGATGCTGTTCGGGCAGATTTGATGACCTCCTTCACTTCCTTCAGGGTGGGTTCACTGATGTTAAACAGGGTGCAGGGTTCTGGTGGGCTTATGAGGGCTTCACAGTGGCCAAGATCTTGTTCTCACATACTGTCGCTATAGGTGTCCCTAATGTGGCGGTTGATGTCCTCTTCCGGACACGAGAGCTGACCACTTTGTTTCTCTCCCAGCAACTTCTTTGTGAATCCAAACGGATTTGCAATGAAGGCACTGCGCTTGCGGGCCCTTTCCTTGCCTCTCTTCCTGTGCCACTCTGCTCGTCGAAGGGTGCACAGCCTTCCCCTTACCACATCCCTCAGTTCTGCCAAGGCTGCCTTCCCATCATCTCTTGCCTTTCTGTACTCGAAGTCATGTTTTCACCTGTGTGTGCTTGTTTGTTTATTGATTTACAATATTAAAGATAAATGAAATTGATTGTCGTCAGGTGGCCCAATCCGCTGATGGGTAAGGTGCAGGTCCATGTCTGGGATTGAGGATTTGGTTGAATGTTTTCCTTAATAATAATACATAGGTATTGGTAAAGAAAAAGAAGGAGCATGTTCAAGGGTTGTATGTATGCATTTGTCCAATTCGGTACAAATTCAAATAAAGGTGTTCGTCCCTGCATTTAAATAGATAAACCCACTAACCTTATGTTACTGATCAAAGACTTTTGATTTTAAATAAGACCTGATCAATTTAAAGGTCTATGACTCTATGCTGTACTGAGTGTAGGGTTGGACATCATTTTTGTATAATTCTGCTTTTAGGTTCCTAGTCTTGAGTCTCACTTCTGGTTCTTTGATTGGCCTTGGTTTAAACCAGGCACTAGGCTTATTTCACAGAAGACAAATGGTTTTACAGAAGCCTTAAGACAGACAAGTCAATCTGTAGAGATACTGCACTGCTCGTAATGAATGACTATATTTGTGTTATGTTGTGGGATCACTGGTGAAACGGCAATAAACTGGCTACTAGTGTTAACGTTATCTAAAATCCCCATATATTGCAATATTTGTCAGAGTTTCTAGCAGTTTGATTAAGTCAAAGCTCAAATGGAATGACCTTCACACTATATCAGTTGATCAACAAGCCAACAGCTGCTCACTGGTAACCTGTGCTGCACATTTCTAAATGTAATCATATGCAGGTATTTTTTAAATAGCCAAACTTGTGCTCAAACTAAACTATGGGCAATGGTGTATGGGTTAACTGACTGCATGCGCTCTCTCTATGCATGTTTGTAGCAGTGAACACCATTACGAGTGGGGAGTGCATTAAGATAATGTATCTGTGGCTCAGTCCTGGCTGTGATCAATAACCCGCTGCCTGTGTGTGTGCGTTTGAATATGTTTTTCATGTCGATAAATTGGGTACAAGCAACTACGTGTTTCTCGCCAGGTTCTTGTCATGCTAATCACAAAGGTGTTGTGTTGAATTTCCCTTTTTGTTTTAATGAGGCCTGTGCAGGAACCACACTCTGTTTGTGTCTGTAGTTTTCAATTAGGAGACAACGCCTGAGGACGTGTAGCCGTGCAGCATCACACACCCACATTCAGACACAATTTGTAGGCATACTATTGAAATATCTCCAAATTAGAAAATAAAGAAGTGATGCGGTGGCATGCTTCCCCCTATCTGTATGAATCTGTGTGTAAGTGCATGTGTGTGCGCTTAATGATTGTGTTCCTGTCTGCTATCAATCAGGGCCAACGCAGCATGTACTAATTACAGCGTTGTATGATGATTTATGAACAAAGCAGCAGCAGCTTAGTCACAAACCCGGCTGCAGCAATGGCCAAGTCTTTGGTTCAGACGCTCAAGCGCCACATGCGTTTGTGGGTGTGCGTTTCTCATTACCGTATGAGAAGTCGACGGCTGGGTTTGTTGCTGTACGAAGGACAAAGCTACAGCAAAACTAAGTCATTCTTTTGAGCTCTTGGTTGGGAAAATAAATCAGTTTAGCTTCATCAGTACAAACACTGAATCTGATAATGAGCCATTTTCACTATTAACAGATGCCATTGAAGTCAAAGGAGAGACTGGAACACTTATCAGGCCTAATAGCTTTACTTTCTCTAATTTACTATTTTAATTTGCAGTTGTGTCTAATTAACAAAAAAATCTTCTTTTTGAGTATATAATAATGGCTATTCTCTATTATCTTGTAATTCTATATCTCAGAGGCAGGTGAGGAGGATTTGTCAGCTACAGTTTATAAAGTCAACATTTCAATTATGTCCCCCATCCCCTCCTCCTCTATTTTCATAGCTTTGCCTCAGATCTGTCCATATCCTAATGACATTGCCCTGCACTCTGAGCACTGCTATTGGTTGGGGGGCTAGACACCCCCTCCTCTAAGGTCTGTGTCCAGAATTTCTATTCCAATGTCAGCACGATATTTAAAAAAAGGCCTACACACATTTCTTTATAGAAATGTTTTATCTATACATTGTTTTTTCTGTCCAACGTTCGTCAAGGTAATAGATACATCAACACTTACTGTAAATGTGCTGTGTTAACGTTCTTAATTTTAGTAGATAATAAAACACACTTGAATGGAGCCATTTAATTAGCACATGTTTGCTGGAGGATGACTTTTAGAGAGCTGTTCTTATATGTGAGGAGAATGCAAACATATAGCATATAGTTTACACAAAGATAGAACTATCATGCAGCTTTAAGATGGAGCCTGAAAACTTGAAAAGCTGTGGCAGTGTTTTCTTGTCTTTGTCTGGAACACTCGAAGGCATAAAAATGAAATCAGAAGTCAAATTTTAAAGCACTTTCTAGCACTAAGAGGGTCAGTAGCAGTGGACCAACCACAGATAGGGGTCACTGCACAGAGGAGGTAGCACTTTAGGGATTTCAGTACTGGAAGGATGATCTTTTCATAACACTGTATGTTCTAAACAAAAATATATCTAACTGGGTCTTTGGGAATCCCTTTTACATAGAAAGGGAGAACCCTGCAAGAGCCAGGATGAACACTACGGTGGTAGGAGATGTTGAATTTAAAAAGAATCTATGGGATTGCCGTTGGCCCAAAAAGTTGTCTTGTATTACAGTGGATCCACTTCTGAAAACATTTTAAATCAGCATTGAACAGGATGATGGTTTACGTTGGGTTAAAACTCTCTATCTTTACAGTTTGATCACAGTGTTTTGGCCTGGTTCCCTTTGGTTCCTCAGGAATGGATCATTAGCTGCTTCAGGAGCTCCTTCAAAGGACCTGGTGATTGATGGAGACCAGGCCATACTGAGCTCCCTTAAAGATGGCCGTCTGGTCTACAAGGAGTTTCAAGATTAGCTTACCGAGTTGATTGTTGGTGATGAATCACAGTTAAAGCAATAATATCTGTGGTGGAGGTCGCACTGGTGAAATGTTTTCCATAGTTTTGATGAAAGCAATCACATTTGTTGTTTTTCCACCCAATTAGTCAAGGCAGGTGGCTGCCCTCCAGGGTCTGGCTCCGCCTTCCAGAGTCTGGATCCACCCTCCAGAGTCAGGGCACACCCTCCAGAGTCCTCAGTCCGCCCTACAGAATCTGGGTCCTGCCCGTAGTATGTTCCTCAATGAGGGAGTTTTTCCCCACCCCTGGAGGTTCTCTTGGGTTTCTCTGTCTGTAAAAGTGCTTTGAAATGTCTGAAGTGTAATTAATCGCTATACAAAAAAAAAGTTGATTTGATTGATTGATTGATTGATTATGGAGCCACACTATTGTGTGTGCAGCTTATCATTATAAGACACTGAGAGTTATATTCACTTCTCCATTGTAGAGGAGGACATAAAATGGTCCACACCATTTTGGGAAGTAAAAAACTTAATATCACAAATGTGCAATAAATCATGGGATATAATAGATCACAAAGGATCTATGTGATGAATCCTTCACACAGGAAAACCGCGCCTGAGATAACACCGGCTTTCAGATGCAACCATTGGAGGATGTGTCTCCTCACTTTAAATTTAAGTTGAATTAATGAAGCACTATGTATAAAGTGTATGTTTGACAAGTGTTGTTGACTCTAGCCTGCATTTCATAAGCTGTGTTCAGCTGAAGTTAGAGAAACAGAATCATTACTCATAACTTGTACGAAAAAATAGAAAATTTTTCGCTGATGCTCTTTGTCGATATGCATCACCCCTTCATCGCCACTGGAGATAACTGTGCTGCAGTAATAAGGTTGTGTGCATGGTTACACATTCATGGTTGCTGATTCTGTTCCATCACAGCTATCTATGGTCAGCACTTCTGAAATTCATCTTCCAGTAACTCCTTTATGTAAAGTCCAGTACCATAGGAGTCATGATTAGATATGTTCTACTGTATATGAGAGTAACTTTTTGGTTCTGTGTTTGAATATGTTGAAATAAAAGGGGATTTAAAACAAAATACTTGTTTCCCTTTTTTCATTTATTCATCTTCTTCTGCTTTATCCGCTGCAATTTTTATTTTTAAATCTAAACGTGACAGTCATGAAGTATTGTAATTATTGCGGAAAAAAAATTCTGTATATTTTTAAGGAAATATACCTGTGTGGAGTACTTAAATTGGTTTTATTTTAAAGCTCAAAACACACACACACACACACACACACACACACACAGACACACACACACACACACACACACACACACACACACACACACACACACACACACACACACACACACACACACACACACCACCAGAAAGTCTTCATACATCGATGACATGATGCACACAACAACTTTATGTTGATGCTGTTATAGTCTATAGTTTGTCCTGACACCACCAATACTGTTTTTATTATTATTATTTAAGAGTGGTGAAACAGCCAACAAGAACGAATAATAATATCAACCAGGGCAAACTCAGGAAGAAACAGGTTCTGTCTCTAGTGGGCCTTAAATGGTAATTGAGATATTAATGGTGACTCTTCAGCTACAAGCAGTACAGTAGTGCTCATACGTATAGAAATGTATCTACAGCTATAAAGATTGGACTTGAAGATTTGTGCATCACAGAGGAGAGGCCTGTTGGTCTCGATGCAGGTGTGCACTAATTTAAACACTTATTTTGGTGTTGTGACAGACTATTTCGGATGACACAGCATGTGGCTTTCCACAAGACTCTCCAGACGAGACATGAGGCTGTCAGTAGGATGTTGACACAGAAATGGTGGGTGAGCTTATTGTTTCTGCATGGAAACACCTGGAGCTGTAGATCACTTGGTAAAGGAGAGGGTTTAGAAAAGCAATTTCATTTAATATGGTCATGATTGAATTTACTGACATGTCTCTACTTTAGATTTAAGAGAGTATTAATTCACTGCAAATCTTTAGTTTTATTCCGTGTGATGCACGTTAAGCCAAATGACAAAAGCAGGAGCTTCAAGAGGTAGTCACTTGAAATAGTGTCACCCCACAGATGTGCCTTGTGAAGGTTTATTTTCTTGCCTTCTTAATGGTTGGAAACTAATGTTTCCAACCCCATTGTGCAGAAGTCAGGTTGACTGCATAGTTGACAGCCCATTTGACCACAGCTAGAATCCATTATGGCAAGAACGAATCAGCTTGGTGTAGAGAAACATTAATCCATCATTACTTTAAGAACTGATGGTAAATCCAGAAATTTGCAAATACTAAGAATATATCCCCAAGTGCTTCTGCAAAAAAAACTGACTCACATGAGGACTGCCCTGGAAACAAGACCAAAGGTCACCTGTACTTCTAAGGATATGTTCGTCAAAGTCAGCAGCTTCAGAAATCACACAGATTAGAGTCGAGAGGTATGCCACACAGACTTCCAGTAGCAGAGATCTTTGCTTCCACTGGTTCCACTGGCTGTGCCTATGTGCGATGCCAAACAGGAGAACAGATGGTCTATACATGCATGGTTCCCACCGTGAAGCATGGGGGAGGTGTGATGTTGAAGGGGAGGTCTGGTGCTTTGCTGGTGACACTGTTGGGGATTCTAATTTGAATTTATACTAAAGCAACATGCGTACCACAGCATCCTGCAGAGACATGTCATCCCATCCACTGCATGTTTAGTTGGACCATTATCTACTGTACTTTACAACAGTACAATGACCCCAAACACCCCTTTAGATTGTGTCAGGGGTTTTTTAATCAAGAAGGAGGGTGATGGAGGGCTGCATCAGATGACCTGGCCTCTACAGTCACATCACTAAAACCTAATCGAGACAGTTTGGGATGAGATGGACTGAAGATTAAAGTCAAATGATCCAAGCACCTCTGTGAACTCCTTCAAAATTGTTGGAAAACCATTTCTGGTGACTACCTCATGAAACTCACCAAAATAAGTTCAAGAGTGTGCAAAGCTGTCATCAAAGCAAAGGAAGTTTATTTTATAAGAATATAAAATATAAAAAGTGTCATTCATGGATTTGAAACCTTCAGTAGCAATCTAAAATGTAAATAGTCATGAAAGTAAGGGAAAACATTAAATTAATTTTTTTCATTTAATGTTTTCATTTGTCTGGTAGTGTGCATATTTCTGTTGTCTATGGCTGTGTGTTTGTACTAACTAGTTAAATATTGAGCATCATGCATTCATATGGAGTAGAAGTGTTTAGTCAGAAAATAATTGATTCATGCAAATAGGGATGAGTTAATTGCTCCTCAAACTCTGTTGAGTCAAATCCATCCCTCTTTTGCTCAGTATGGCTTTACATGGCTTTAATGAATGGCTTCACATAACCTTTCCTGCATAGCTGCCAGACTGTTGTCAGGAAGAACGGGGGATATTTATTTTCATGCAAGGCCAAAGGCGACTTCCACCTTAGGGAAAACCCTGTCCTCCTTTCCAGCAGTCATAGCATGAATTTACTGACATGTCTCTACTTTAGATTTAAGAGAGTATTAATTCACTGCAAATCTTTAGTTTTATTCCGTTCACATTCACTATTTGCCACGGGCTATGCAAAAAGTGACACTTTTTTCTATGTTGAATGTTGTGGCACAAGAGCTTTAGTTTTGAGGCATTTCAGATGTTTGTTTTTTTACTGACATACTCGGTTTATCTATTGATCAGTTTGCTTTTCACTGCATGCTGCCTCTTAGTCTGTGACCTCTCTTACTGAAAATAAAGCCCGGTGAAAGTCAGCTGTGCTATGGTGGAGTCTCCGTTCTTTTGCTGGAGCAACTATGGGGAAGCATTTGTAGTTAAACTGACCTGTTCTCTTCCGCCGGCGGCTCAAAAAACTCTGACATTATAATGCAGGGTGACTTTTTCGCGTCTGGAGCTGTACTGCCTATTAGATGGAGCTCTATGATAGTCAGACCTTTTCGGACCAGGAAAAAAAAAGCAGTACAAATGTCAGGCATACCAAATGTTTTTAAATTCCACATTAACATTTTACATTATGTTGTATAAAACTTTCTGAAAAGGTGTAAGCCATAGTGAAAAATGTATCAATCAGTGTTATTTTAAAGGAAGTTTTTTAAAGAAGGAACATCTCAACACCAACCAGCTATGGAATCACAGCTCAGTGAGGCAAGAGTTAAGGATTAACAAATAATGTCTGTCTTCCCAGAATGATATTTTATACATATCATTTTTGATGATTTTTGAATGAATGCTTGCACTCATTCATCATTTTTACTTATCAAATTGTGCTCCCAATCCCCAATATGTGTATCAAAGGCTCTTTTGGTTGCTTTAAATTGTATTCACCAATTTTGAGGTTTGGTTTGTTGTTTGGGGAAATTTTTGTGACTTTGGACTTTATGTGTCTAACAGCATATCTCAGTATTGTGTGACTGTATCTTAAAGATGAAATAAATGTGTCCATTCATGTAACGTTACTGTCCTGTCTTCATTCATTCAAAAAGACAAATGCTACCACCATGCAGGAAACCAGTGGACTCTCTAAAATGCTAGGCTATCTATTAGAATCAGTCCTGCTGTTGCTATGGTCGATGTGTGACGGTGAAAGAGTTGAGATACAATTACAGTACTGATGTCTATAAGTCGTGTTTCCAGAGTTCACTATTCATTAAGTGCACTGTAATGAAGCTGTAGTGACAACAATTTTAAGCCAAGGTAGTCCCTTCCAGTGCTAGCACACATTTGTTTTATAAGCTAATGTAGTTTATTATCAAAAAGAGCCAAAAATATTAGTGTACAACCACATTGTGGACCTGCTCCTCCCATCCCACCAGTATCACCCCTCACCTAACCATTGGCTGGGGTCCTGCTGCCTTTCTTCCTCCATGTCACCATATTCTTCCACCTCTCATTCGCCTATCCGCTGTGGACCATCCACTGTGGACCTGCTCCTCCAAGCCCATCAGTATCAACCCTCATCTATCTATTGGTTGGGTCCTGCTTCTTTTCTTCCTCCGTGTCACCATATAGTCATCCATGCAGCTGTAATTGTGCCTTGAATTTACCAACTACACGACGGGGAACATTTATTGAAGGCAACCACCCAGGAGTCGGGGAACAGCCTGACTTTCTTGTCCCCAATCAGTGCCTGCATCAAATCGTCTAACTATAACCATAAAGACACTGACTCTATCTGGCCTATCTGCCACTCTCTCTCTGTCTCTCTTTCTCTTACCCTGTCCTTATCTGTTCCACTGTTGCTTATGCTTGCTCAGTAGGGTTCAGTTGGGTTTTCTTGTCTGTTAAAGCTCTTTCAAGTGTCTGTTGCCATGATTAAGTGCTATATACATAAAACGTGATCAATTGATTAAGTTTAAGGTGAAAAAATTAAGCATATTTTAAAACCACTTTCTAATTAACAAGTTCTTGTATGTTAGTATTATATTTCCCTCTGACTGAATCTCTGAACCTCAATTGATTTGCAAACGGACATACTGGTACTTAGAGCATCTCCTAATCTGCTAATGTGACCACCAATGCTTACACTGTTGAATTTTGCACAAAGCAATGGGCCTTTGTATTGTAGATACCCTAATTTAAATTAGTCTCAGTTTTTACTTCAGTTGCTCGTGTGACTAGCTTCAGAATATCTACATCATGTACACCGTGGGCTGAGTGCAGTCACTGCATGAATGACACAGTGGCTAATATGCTGTCGACATTGTTGGTCTTAAATGAACAAATTAGATCCTGCTTAGCATTTAGACATGCCTTCTGCTTTTCTAAACACTATCAGGCCATGCTCAATTGATTCCTGCTGAGGCAGACAGGGCCGCCGGAGCTCTAAGTGTGCTGAAGGTTGCATTAAAGCAGAGGTTCTCATTATTTTGAATGCAGCAGCTTCCTTCTACAAGCTACAATATCACAACAAACCTAATTATCGACTGCTTGGAAATGTCACACAAGCTTGTTTGTTCATAGAAGAGCAGAAATGAAATTTAAAGCACCGCCAGCCTAAAGAGCAATGGTATCAACTGTGAATGTAATTAAATATCGGAGGCTTATTGGAGAATTATCATATAAAATACTTTTTTGACATTGTATTCATCCAGAAAAAGTTGAGTGAACTGAAAACACATTTAACATATTTACCGTTGCAGGCCATAGTGTGATACAGTGCACCCTCGTTTTTTGAGGCTAATGCATTCCAGGCAGTACACGTGATTAATGAATTCTGCCATAGAGCAACAAATTATTTTATATTATTTACCGTAATTTAAACGTTTATGACCTTCCCCAAACTGATATTAAACCACATTCTATCTATATTGCCTTTTCCCACACTCTTATTGACTGTTTAAAGCACTTTTGTGTCTCATGTAAGTCCGAGACTTACTGAACCGAGCGCACTTCCGGATGCTGTCAGCCAATAGAATGCGCGTACGGTATCATGTGACTGTCTACCAAAATCAGAAATGAGGTAAAGTTGCGAGCTTTGATATGTGGATGCGTGAGGGCGCACTGCATTGTAATTTTAGTGGTTTACTTATTTTTGTTTATTAACTGAGAGATCCTGATGGAAAGCAACAACAGGCAAGAAGAATAATTCACACCAGGACCACACAAAATGACCTCAAATTCTTTGACCTGTTTGAACCTTCAAAATTGATTTAAATGGAACACTGGATCCACACTGATTGTACGAGTTGCAACAGGAAACTAGTACATTAACACAAAATTAGTTAGCTTATCCATCCATCCATCCATTCTCTTCCGCTTATCCGGGGTCGGGTCGCGGGGGCAGCAGCTTAAGCAGGGAAGCCCAGACTTCCCTCTCCCTAGCCACTTCATCCAGCTCCTCCGGGAGAATCCCAAGGCGTTCCCAGGCCAGCCGGGAGACATAGTCTCTCCAGCGTGTCCTGGGTCGTCCCCGGGGCCTCCTCCCGGTAGGACGTGCCCGGAACACCTCACCAGGGAGGCGTCCAGGAGGCATCCTAACCAGATGCCCGAGCCACCTCATCTGGCTCCTCTCGATGCGGAGGAGCAGCGGCTCGACTCTGAGTCCCTCCCGGATGGCCGAACTCCTCACCCTATCTCTAAGGGAGAGTCCGGACACCCTACGGAGGAAACTCATTTCGGCCGCTTGTATCCGGGATCTCGTTCTTTCGGTCACGACCCATAGCTCGTGACCATAGGTGAGGGTAGGAACGTAGATCGACCGGTAAATCGAGAGTTTTGCCTTTCGGCTCAGCTCCTTCTTCACCACGACAGACCGATACAGAGTCCGCATCACTGCAGACGCTGCACCGATCCGCCTGTCGATCTCCCGTTCCATTGTACCCTCACTCGTGAACGAGACCCCAAGATACTTGAACTCCTCCACTTGGGGCAGGATCTCATCCCCAACCTGGAGAGGGCACTCCACCCTTTTCCGACTGAGGACCATGGTCTCAGATTTGGAGGTGCTGATTCTCATCCCAACCGCTTCACACTCGGCTGCGAACCGTTTCAGTGAGAGTTGGAGATCACGGCTTGATGAAGCCAACAGCACCACGTCGTCTGCAAAAAGCAGAGACGCGATACTGAGGCCACCAAACCGAACACCCTCAACGCCTTGGCTGCGCCTAGAAATTCTGTCCATAAAAGTTATGAACAGAATCGGTGACAAAGGGCAGCCTTGGCGGAGTCCAACCCTCACTGGAAACGAATCCGACTTACTGCCGGCAACGCGGACCAAACTCTGACATTGGTCGTACAGGGACCGAACAGCCCTTATCAAGGGGTCTGGTACCCCATACTCCCGAAGCACCCCCCACAGAACCCCCCGAGGAACACGGTCGAACGCCTTCTCCAAGTCCACAAAACACATGTAGACTGGTTGGGCGAACTCCCATGCCCCCTCAAGGACCCTGCGGAGGGTGTAGAGCTGGTCCACTGTTCCACGGCCAGGACGAAAACCACACTGCTCCTCCTGAATCCGAGATTCGACTTCCCGACGGACCCTCCTCTCCAGAACCCCTGAATAGACCTTACCAGGGAGGCTGAGGAGTGTGATGCCCTGTAGTTGGAGCACACCCTCCTGTCCCCCTTCTTAAAAAGGGGGACCACCACCCCAGTCTGCCAATCCAGAGGCACTGTCCCCGAAGTCCACGCGATGTTGCAGAGGCGTGTCAACCAGGACAGCCCCACAACATCCAGAGCCTTTAGGATCTCCGGGCGGATCTCATCCACCCCCGGGGCCCTGCCGCCGAGGAGCTTTTTAACTACCTCGGTGACCTCAACCCCAGAGATAGGAGAGCCCGCCTCAGAGAACCCAGACTCTGCTTCCTCATGGGAAGGCGTGTCTGCGGGATTGAGGAGGTCTTCGAAGTATTCTCCCCACCGAGTCACAACGTCCCGAGTTGAGGTCAGCACCTCCCCATCCCCACTATATACAGTGTGGATGCTGCACTGCTTCCCCCTCCCGAGACGCCTGATGGTGGACCAGAATCTCTTCGAAGCCGTCTTGAAGTCGTCCTCCAAGGCCTCACCGAACTCCTCCCACGCCCGGGTTTTTGCCTCAGCAACCACCAAAGCCGCATTCCGCTTGGCCTGCCGGTACCTATCAGCTGCTTCAGGAGTCCCACAGGCCAAAAAGGCCCGATAGGACTCCTTCTTCAGCTTGACGGCATCCCTTACCGCTGATGTCCACCAACGGGTTCTGGGGTTGCCGCCACGACAGGCACCGACCACCTTACGGCCGCAGCTGCGGTCGGCCGCCTCGACAATGGAGGCGCGGAACATGGTCCACTCAGACTCAATGTACCCCGCCTCCCCCGGAACGTGAGTGAAGTTCTGCCGGAGGTGGGAGTTGAAACTCCTTCTGACAGGGGATTCCGCCAGGCGTTCCCAGCAGACCCTCACAATACGTTTGGGTCTGCCAGGTCGGACCGGCATCTTCCCCCACCATCGGAGCCAACACACCACCAGGTGGTGATCGGTTGACAGCTCCGCCCCTCTCTTCACCCGAGTGTCCAAGACATGCGGCCGCAAGTCCGATGACACGACCACAAAGTCGATCATCGAACTGCGGCCTAGGGTGTCCTGGTGCCAAGTGCACATATGGACACCCTTATGTCTGAACATGGTGTTCGTTATGGACAGTCCGTGACAAGCACAGAAGTCCAACAACTGAACACCGCTCGGGTTCTGATCGGGGGGGCCGTTCCTCCCAATCACACCCTTCCAGGTCTCACTGTCATTGCCCACGTGAGCATTGAAGTCCCCCAGCAGAACGATGGAGTCCCCAGTGGGAGCGCTCTCCAGCACCCCCTCCAAGGACTCCAAAAAGGGTGGATACTCTGAACTGCTGCTTGGTGCATACGCACAAACAACAGTCAGGACCCGGCCCCCCACCCGAAGGCGGAGGGAGGCTACCCTCTCGTCCACCGGGGTGAACCCCAATGTATAGGCACCAAGCCGGGGGGCTATAAGTATACCCACACCTGCTCGGCGTCTCTCACCATGGGCAACTCCAGAGTGGAAGAGAGTCCAACCCCTCTGGAGAGGACTGGTACCAGAGCCCAAACTGTGTGTGGAGGTGAGCCCGACTATATCTAGTCGGAACTTCTCAACCTCACACACCAGCTCAGGCTCCTTCCCTGCCAGAGAGGTGACATTCCACGTCCCAAGAGCCAGCTTCTGTAGCCGGGGATCGGATCGCCAAGGTCCCTGCCTTCGGCCACCGCCCAGCTCGCAATGCACCCGACCCCTATGGCCCCTCCCACAGGTGGTGAGCCCATGGGAAGAGGGACCCACGTTGTCCTTTCGGGCTGCGCCCGACCGGGCCCCATGGGTGCAGGCCCGGCCACCAGGCGCTCGCCTTCGAGCCCCACCTCCAGGCCTGGCTCCAGAGGGGGGCCCCGGTGACCCGCATCCGGGCAAGGGAAAACGTGTGTCAGTGTTTTTTGTCATCATATGGGGTCTTTGAGCAGTACTTTGTCTGGTCCCTCACCTAGGACCTGTTTGCCATGGGTGACCCTACCAGGGGCAGAAAGCCCCAGACAACTTAGCTCCTAGGATCATTGGGACACACAAACCCCTCCACCACGATAAGGTGACCACTCAAGGAAGGGTAGCTTAATGTAATAAGTCTAATTATCATGTTATTGTGTCATGTTTTGACTTTACATACATACATTAAAAAAAAAAAAAAAAATGGGTTGAAGGCATTATGATAATGAGAAGCTTTCTGCTCTCGGACCTGCATATTGCCTTCATAAAACCTTCAGCAGAGGTCCAGCAGCCCTGCATGGTCTCCACAGAAATCAGTTGAGCATAGCGTGATACTGTTTAGAGAAGCAGATGGCTTTCAAGAAGTTCCATCAACATTGAACACAATAGTGACGGTTCAACAATGTAGTGTGTCCTTCACTAAACCAAAATCTCTAATTTGATTTTGAGTTTTGTTTTTTGCTTCACAAGTTTAATGGCATTTGTGAGCATTCAGATGTGCTCTTTTCAATACTACAGGACAAAAACTGGATGTACAGTTTTGTCTGGCAGGGGTAAAGGAGTTTTGTGACACAGTTGAATGAGAGAGGAGCCAATACAAGGAAATCTACGAGGCCACTGAATGCAGCGCGGCCGCTCCGAGCGCACAGAGGTCAAGCGCAAGGATTCTGGACAATATTATTTGCCAGACACAGACAGGATTTCAAGACCACGAAAAACTGATGTTTGTCTCCCTCCTTGAGTTTCGGAAATACCAGAAAACTTTCCCACATGCAGCCTTCTTCAGCGTAACTCAGAACCACAGAACATTTTTCGATCTTCCTCGACTAAGAACAGAACTGAATGTAATGTAAGCCATGGATGGTTTTGCAGGAAAATCTCCCACTGATCTCCTTGACTTCCTTCAGCAGAAAAATCTGAGTGACAGCATGGGGCAGCTGTACACGTTTTTGTGTTTGGCGGTGACCATCCCCGTGTCCACTGCTTCTGTCGAACAGACATTTTCAGCCCTAAATCGAAAAAAAACGTATGCAGGGCTCGAAATTGCGCCCATTTTGGTCGCATATGCGCCCAAATTTTTATCAGTGTGACTATTAAATATATTTGGGAGCACCGCTGCGACTAGGGAAAAAAATCTGGTGCGCCTTTCTTGTGAGACCGCGCTCCTGCGGTCCTGCCAGGAAACAATGAGAGCGCAACTGCGGCTGCTCTCCTGGGCGAGGGAGAGAGGCGCGCGGAACTGAGATGGACAGAGCGGTCTCTATTGCTCCGTCACTGCCTTGCTTTTGGGTAGCTTGTCCTAAAGTCTTTGCTGGTGCTATTAACTTCTAAATTTTGGAGCACCAGTACTACCAAGAAAAAAAGTGAATTTCGAGCCCTGTTATTCCAGAAATACGACAGGGCAGGCTCGACTTTCAGCATTAGCTTCGATGGTGATAGAAAAGGACTTCTTGATAGAACTGAAATGCACAGATAATCTGTGCGACAGAGTAATTGAAATCTTCTTGAGGAAGAAAGGAGGATGGATTATGCGTACAAATAAAAAGGATTTTTGGTGAGTAAAATGTGGCTATTTACCTAAATAATATTGCAATTTTATGAGGTTATTATTGATGCTTTTTTATGTGTGTTGCAGCTGTAGCTGCAGTAAAAGTTTTATAATTATAAAATAGTTATTGAGGGTTGGATTGATTCAGACGGAGCACTACTGAGGGCCTAGATGTTAAATGCACGGCCCACTACTGGTAATCACAGTATTCAGCAGACGTATTTGAAGGCTTTTGGCAGGACGGGTAGAGAGTGAAGGCATGTGTACAGTAGGACTGTTCATTCTCTAACAACAATCATTGTGATGTCATTGTGGTGTTCTAGCTGTTTACTCGTAATCACAACATTGTGCCTAGCAAGCTTTATTACAAGCCTTATTATTGAAGTACCTTTTAACCCAATGATAAACATACCTAATCAAAGCTAAAATAAGACATCAGAGAATTGACAATAACTGATGTCTCAGCTTCATATCATTAAAACTAGTTCTTCATGTTCAAAGAGCTGTGATAAGAAAGAAAGAGACATAATTAACACGACTGTAATATGACAGCTGTGAAGTCATTAGGGAGACAAACACCGTATATAAAGTACCTAGAAAAACACATCAACAAACGTTTATTAACACTAGAATTGACAAATGGATGCATGAACCATAACCTTACTTTTCATAGATAAATTAATGGATCATCAAGATTCCAACCAGGAAACAGACTGAATGTCTTATGTTCAGCCAATCAGGAATAGGATGTAAAGAAAGTGGAAGAGAAAATCCTGGCTTTCCACCTTAATCCAGATCTTCTACAAAATCTAATTTCCACTTGCATTTCAAGGACTACTTTTCTACAAAACATATTTGAAATCTGTTAGGAACAATTCTGAGAAGTTCTGCTAACTCACTAACAAACAGGCAGACTAAAGTTGATGTGACAGCTGCAGCACTTTAACTCCCCGTTGCTATTTTTTTAGTTTTTACCTTTTCAGCCTGAAACAACCCATCCTATGTGTTTTGGTTGGTTGTCTTAATGTAATCTATTGCTCTTGGTGGCTTCTGTTGAAGAGAAGCCTGGATTTACATCAACTACTACAATGTTGACCAGACACAATATATACAACACACGCTGTGTCACAGCAGCACAACTCAGGCTTCACACACCATGCTGGACCAGTCTACAGGTGGGAACATATCTCATTTCACTCAGTGTCACAAGTGTGTTTGTTTTTAACCAAATGACCTTGCTCTGGAGCAAAGATTTAATATCTGTCTGGGACCTGAGTGCCAGGTCAGCTAGCGAAGGGTAATGTGGGTCGATGAGACCGTCAGAGACTCGTTATGAGCGTGGAAACATGCACAGACTCACGTACCCATGGATCTCTACACAATTGGTCCAAAAAAAGACAGTGTGAAGAGATGGCGCTGACAGGTCGGAGAAAAGTCATTAATCAACATCAACATTGACAGTTAGAGGAGTAATGAAGGGGCGTAGGAAGAACGGACAGAGAAGGAGGAAGCTGAGGAAGCGGTCAAGAGGGAAAAAAAGATGGGAGTGGTAGATTTAATAATAATAATAATAATAATAATCCACCTTTAATTGTCCACACAATGGGGAAATTATGTTTTCCTCTCCGGTTTTGTACATGCATATATATATATGTGTTAGTCAGCATACACACACAAACATTGTATACACGCCCCTGAACACAACACACACTAGGGGCCTGTAGGCATGCAGTTAATAACAACGAGTACAGGGAGGTGGAGGGATGGGTCGCAACTTCGAGGGTGCGCCCCAATGAGCAGCTTGTGGGGGGGACGGCGCCTCGCTCAAGGGCGCCTCGGCAGTGGCTGGGAGGTGAGCTGACACCTCCCACTGTCAGCTCACACTCCGTAGATGTCTGGCTGGAGCGGGAATCGAACCGCCGATGGCTGGGCGCTGTCTGGTTCCAAGACGTCCGCTCTACCGCTGAGCCTCTGATAGGAAAGAGAAGATTGTGAGGAATGAAAGACATATGTCAAGAACAAAGTGGAAAAAACAGATGAATGGAATGGCTGTTGAGAAGATGGTGAAGAAAATTAAACTAATAAAATGTTTATCATTGACATGCCCATTCCTACGTACTAACAGTTAAAACAGGCTATTGATTACAACCTGGCTAACACAGCTTTTTTTTGATCACTTATTTGTTAAAGGCCTTTTGTGCACAGAGGTGTCATTAGGAGGACTTATTATAGGAAATAAAGACGCTAGTTAAGTTAAAAAATAAGAGCCTCCACCTTTGCTGCTTATGTGCTATTTTTATGATTTTGCTGTCTTCTGTCGTCTAGTAACAAGGAAGTGGTGATTCCTCGCAGCGTCAAGCCTCTCCACCACAACAAACAAAATACCAAGGCTTGTCCTCTTGGCCAGGAAGCTGAACTACTTTCCTTATTCAGCAGAGAGCAGACCAGAACACTTGAGAAAACACTAGATAATAGAGCAGGAAGACATTGAGAAATCTAAGACGTTTAAATTGCCTTGGTAATGAATGAAAATAAACAAGGCGATAATGGCAAGGCTTTGCCAGTGGGGTAGTCCGTTTTTTTTGAACGTTTGATTCCCAGTGGAGAACCCTTTCTTTGTTGATTTCACTCTGGCGCTTTCACCAGCCTTGCAACAAAGAACGAGGGAAGGAATCTTCTGTTACGCCAATTAAATTGTTTTTTCCCTCTTTTCTCTTTGAGAAATAATGTCTTGTAGATTTCCTGACCTTTTTCTCCAGCTGGCTTATTATAAACATTGAATAAAATCTGCTTGTGCAGTAAGCCGGGGTTTATTGCAATTGATTCAATGAAAGACAAATGTTCTTATGAATTGTAACCTTGCTCTTTGTAGACCAATTGGTAGCACAACAAGATACCAACCAGGAGACAGTC
Organism: Antennarius striatus; assembly: GCF_040054535.1. NCBI lineage: Eukaryota > Metazoa > Chordata > Actinopteri > Lophiiformes > Antennariidae > Antennarius > Antennarius striatus. Next base: position 15,808,042 of record NC_090789.1, read on the forward strand.
AGACTCCACAGCAAAATAACAATGGATTTAAGCCTTCCAAGTGCAGAGTGTACTTATTTTGCCGCTAGATTTTTTTAATTTCTACTTTTCTGGCATTGAAGTGAATGTTACTTGTATAAAGGGGGATGTTGTCACCAGCATTAGTTTTTACATGAGGGAGGGATTACATGAAAACTACTTACCTACTACAAGTATGATTTTTTTAAACAGTTTCCATCTCTTACAAATAAACGTATTGGAAATGGGTGTGGTTTGGACCCAAATGCAGTACACAGGCGCACAGGAACAGTTGGTAATGACCTTTATTATCACCAAGAAGACGAGCAGGACGCTTTGCGTTCTGGAGAGCCGGCTGCACGTACTGTGAGGCTGACGAGGAGTGAGCCCGGCGCAGAGCTTTGTTGTGATTGCAGACTGGGCATGCGTTCACAAAGTCTCTAATGTCATCATCCATGGAGGCCCACCAGAGCCGCTGCAGAACCTCCTTGGTACGGAGTATTCCGGGATGACAGGTGAGTCGAGAAGCGTAGGCCCACTGCAGAACCTCAGACCTTAGCTGCTGGGGAACGAATAGGCGGTCTTGGGGGCAAGAGCTGGGCCCCGGCTGGTGCTCCAATGCAGCTCTCACCCGCTCCTCCACCTCCCAGGTGAGAGCGGCCACCAGATGAGAAGCGGGAAAGATGTTGTCAGGACTGGAGGGGCCCTCCTCCCCGACCATGAATTGTCGGGACAGGACGTCAGGTTTTACGTTGCGGGAGCCTGGCCAGTAGGAGAGGGTAAAACTGAATCTGGCGAAGAACAGAGCCCACCGGGCCTGACGGGAGTTCAGTCTCTTAGCTGAGCGGATGTTCTCCAGATTCTTGTGGTCGGTCCAGACGAGAAAGGGGGTCTTGGTTCCCTCCAACCAGTGGCGCCACTCCTCCAGAGCCAGCTTCACCGCCAATAGTTCTCGGTTCCCGATGTTATAATTCATCTCCGCTGGGGACAGACGCCTGGAGAAGAAGGCACAAAGGTGTGGTTTCTGGTCCTTGGCTGAATGCTGAGAGAGCATGGCCCCTACCCCCACATTAGAGGGGGGTAGGGGCCGGTGTAAGGCCGGTTCCCCCCACCTGCATGGGCTCCAGCCCCTGTGCATAGGTTCAGAAGGGGGGACAGGAGTGGCTGGGACCCTATGTGAACGGGCAGAAAGCCGGTGATCACCTCTCTCACAGCGTTGTTCCCTCCCCCACTCCTGTATCCGCCTGTCCAGCCTCGTAGTCAGCTCAATGAGTCCGTCCAGGGAATTGAGGAGGTCTAACGGAACCAGGTCATCCTTCACGTAAGGAGCCAGCCCCTTTAGGAAGGCGTCACATTGGGCAGCAGCATTCCAGTCACTGAGACGAGCCCGGGTTCTGAAGTCTATGGCGTAATCAGAAACTGTCCGATCCCCCTGCCTCTGACTCGTGAGTCCCCCTGCTGCATCAGGACCCAGGGAAACGGGTCCAAACACCTTGGGAAGCTCCTCAGAGAAGGCTTGGAACTTGCCGCAGGCAAGCGTGCCTCTCTCCCACTCAGCCATCCCCCACAGACCTGCTCTACCAGTGAGGTGATTGATGGCGAAGGCGACTCTAGCCCCCTCTGTGGCGAAGGTATGGGGTTGCAGGGCAAACAGGATTGAGCAGTTCATCAAAAAAGGATTGCAACCCTCAGGATCCCCATCGTAACGCTCTGGCACCCCCACCCAGGGGTGGGAACAGGCGGGGCTGGAACTGGGACAGAAGCAGCGTGTTATACCATAGAAGCTGCCATCTGCTGTACCTGGGCGGCTAGCGAGGTTAGCACTCGTTCCAGGGATGATGCTGACTGACAAGCCTCCGCCGCGTTGGAGGCTATCAGAGCCTTATGTTGCTGAAGCATTCCCTCCACCCGGGCTAGGCGAGACTGGGGGGAAGTGGTGCCTGCTGGGTACATTTTTGGCCAGATTGTACTAAAACGGGTGTGGTTTGGACCCAAATGCAGTACACAGGCGCACAGGAACAGTTGGTAATGACCTTTATTATCACCAAGAAGATGAGCAGGACGCTCTGCGTTCTGGAGAGCCGGCTGCACGTGCTGTGAGGCCGACGAGGAGTGAGCTGAAGAGAAGTCGGAGACAGGCGGGGGGGGGGGGGGTCGTAGCCAGGTGAGCAGTCAGCGAAAGACAGAGGCACCGTTGGGGAGCAGGCAGGAGAGGAGACGAGGCCAGGCAGAGGAGTCAAAACCAGATGAGCAGGCAGATACCAGAGATGCTGAGGCAGAGCACGAGGTCAGGGACAGAAGTTTGGTGAGTTTACCGGGAGGCAGACGAGGATGGCAGGTCAGGGACAGGCAGAGTTGACACCGTGAGATAAGACAGGGAATGAACGCTGGAGAGTCTTGCATGACGCTGAAGAACAATCTGGCAAGGAGTGAAGGTGCTGGAGAGACTATATGCAGGCCTGATTGCAGTGATCCGCAGCAGGTGAGCAGAGTGGGCTGGTGCAGTAGGCGTGGCCGGCAGGTAGAGTGGAGCAGAGGGAGGGAGAGTGGAAAAATACTGCAGCAGTGTGACTGGAGGGGAATGAGAGGCAGGGACTGCGACAGTACTGGCAGACAGTTGAATTCAAATTAAACCTGTGACAGGAGAAGATGAGCTGTTGGATTGAATCTGGAGTCAAGATTCTTTTTAAATTATTTTAAACATTACAGAAAAAGCTTTTGGTTCTGTATTTGTCGGACTAGAAAAGGCGACAGATTACAGATGAAACTCATTTGAAGGACGACATTGGGGCGGAAATTTCAAATGGGACGGGAATCTCTCTCGCTCAATTTCTGGTATTTTTATCAAGTATGCGAAGACAACTTGATTTGCTTTCTTTAAAGCCCCCAAACTTGATTTACCCTTTCCTATGTGATCACAAACACGGTTTCTACAACCATGGCTTTTCAATGCATCTTCAAAATCAGCGATCTCATCTAAAATCAGGCATTTCTGTCTTTTAGCCAATTATTGGCATTAGAAAAAACACAAGAATATATATTCAAACCATGTTTTTTGTATTTTTCTTTGGAGACAATTTGTACATTTATAATTTTAACTAGTCTCCCAACTGGCATTTGAAAAATGTTACCTAGCTGTAACTGTGTCACCTCAGGCTGCCCCAGTAAGGCAATTTTCACTGTTTTAAAGAATGATAGATGAACCCATCGACAACCCCGGGAGTATGCGTGGGGGGTGCTGTGGAAGTGCACTAAATCAGTGGAGGAGACTTTTCTTGGCTCCATGAATCGAGCGGAGAGGTCTTGTCTGTCACTTGGTGAAAAATGCTGTCCAGTGCTATACTTCACAGTGCTACCATTTTCCACTGCTTTATCTACTGCCTTTACTATGGTGGCTTCAAAGAAACATGCTGTACCATGCACTTCATCAAAGAACTTGGCTGTGTGCAATGACGGAGCTCCAGTTTTCTGTCGCTATTTAGTTGATGGATTCAGTGGCAACATCCCTTCATACATTTTCAAGTATCACGTCATTGACATTTATTTCCTCCAGAGAGGATCTATAGGAGGGGGGTGCACTTTTTGAAGTCTGTCTGGAAGATTTAAAATGTTGAGATGGTGATGTTAAACAAATAGGGGTCAGGACAGTTTAGAACTGGGTGAAGTACATGTGCATGAAATTAATCAGGGGTGTTTGTACTTTGGAGGACCTCAGGAGGTGGTAGGTGACAGGATTTTGTATGTTACTGTGCACATGAGGGATGCAGGGACACCAATACTGGTCTGTTATGGTGAAAAGAGAGATGAGTCACAAGGTAAAGATCTGAATTTACTCATCATCCTTTGCTCTTACCTTTGGTCATGAGCTGCAGGTACTGACTGAAAGGACAAATCACAGATACAAGTGACTGAAATGGGCTCCTTCAGCAGAGAATCAGCGAGTATCAGTATTGGAAGCTGCAGCAGAAAGAGGGGAGTGCGGAGTGGGAAGGAGGGTGGTGATTGAATGGGAGAATAAATACTTGCAGGAGACCTGAGGATGCAGTGTGCACCACAATGTGTAGGCATATGGCAACAACAGGAGCACAGCTTTTGACGTCAGTGCATGCTAGCATTCGCAGATTAGCATTTTTTCATTTGTTTTTGTTTTTCTGCAGCTGTTCAAGATTTTTAAGTCTTACTGTGAAAATGGAGTCGTGATGTTCAGTGGAAGGATAGACACATTTAAGGTTTTCCTTTGGAATGCTGAACACAAGGTGTTAGCTGCATTAACCAGATAAGTCTCTCCAAGCTCTGAATTCTGGACACACATATCCACATATAATTTATTTTCTTCATTGAGAAATGAAACGTAAAGGAGCCTGTGGATGCAGTTATTGTCAGGACACAATTATAACAATTACGACAGAACTGTCTTTGGCTCAAACCAACTGTTTGCTGCCTCAAAAAGAGCGCACTGGATGTTTTAAATTGTGATTGTGTTTGCACTGCCTCCTTCAAGATATTCCTCTTTCATTTTTCCTCTTTGGATCATTCAAATTACACTTCAGCTGCATAGCATTTATCCTCTGTAGCTGTTCAGAAGCAAACTCGATTGCATGTAACGACCTTGTATACTTTGTTTGCAACCCATTAGATTATAGTGAACATTTTTTTTTGTGCTCACAACATATTTGTATTTTGCACACATTTATAAAAGGAAATAAATGATGTAACCAGTTGAAGTTTTTTATGTTAGTGTAGGCGGATGTAGGGGTAATTGAATATTTGTTGCTTTAAAAGAAATTCCAAACTGATTGGACAAAGATATTTCCTTCAACTACCCTAAAATGTTAATAGTTTTAATTATGTAACATTCATTCATTCATCTTATAACCCGCTTAATCCGCAAACGCAGGTTGCAGGGGAGCCGGCGCCTATCCCGGCAGTCTAAGGGCGTGAGGCGGGGGACACTCCGGGCACGATGCCAGTGCACCGCAGAGCCACATAGAAACAAACAATCATTCACACACTCACTCCTACGGTCAATTTGGGACCGGCCAATCAACCTGAAGCGCATGCTTTTGGAGGTGGGAGGAAGCCGGAGAACCCGGAGAAAACCCACGCAGACACTGGGAGAGCATGCAAACTCCGCACAGAGCGGGACTCGAGCCCAGGTCCGCCGTGTTGTGAGGCGGCAGCGCTAACCACTGCGCCACCGTGCCGCCCTATCATTTAACATATATTCATAATCTATAAAAATTACATAACACTACTTTTATGCCTTCCTTTAATCTAACTGCAACAGCTGCCTCTTCTCGTGCCGTTTTCATTCATTCATTCATCTTCCAAACCGCTTTATCCGCCATAGCGAGTCACGGGGAGCTGGAGCCTATCCCAGCTGTCGAGGAGCGTGAGGTGGAGGAGACTCCTGGCGCGACACTAGTGCGCTGCGGGGCCACACAAAGACAGACAACCATGCACGCTCACACCCACACGCTCCGGGCAATTTGGAACGGCCAGTTAACCTGAAGAGCATGTTTTTGGTGGTGGGAGGAAGCCAGAGAACACGGAGACAACCCACGCAGACACGAGGAGAACATGTAAACTCCGCACAGAGCGGGACTTGAACCCGGAAAAAAAAACTCTTTATTTAGATTGTTAATCTGAACGAAAGCATTTGTGGTAATAAATTAGTTAAACTAGCCAAAGTTATTGTGATGCTTCATTCCAAAAATTATGGCCTCTAAACTTTACAGCAATGTTAACTGATGCCAGGGTGCACCATGCAATATACAAAATGAGGCCAGCTTGTATCAGCACACACGTCTGCAGTCAGCCAGGAAACAATCAGATACGACTTCAATCTACAGAAACAGATAGTTGAATCCGTGAAGTCATCTCACAGCTGGTTAGACTTTCAGTTTGTTCCGACTCAACACCACAAATTCAGAACTATAACCAGAATCAATACTGAGGTGTTGGGAGTTAGCGCAGCAAGACTGGTGCTGCGTGGGAACCCATGTACACCACTTTTACCAGTTGGAAAAATGTAAATCATAAATATGGAATTATTGAAAGGAGGTGTCAACCATGCTTTTTTCCAGATAAAAGACTTATTTTGAGGTCAGAAAGTAAAAATTGAAAGTAATGGATTTCTTATTACTGTCAATATGTACTAAAAAGTATGAAATAACATAAAAAAATATGCATAAAACTAGTGTTATGTAACTCCAAGAGCTGCCTCTTCTCATACCATTTTCATTCATTCATCTTCCGAACCGCTTTATCCACCATAGCGAGTCACGGGGATCTGGAGCCTATCCCAGCTGTCTGGGAGCGTGAGGCGGGGCAAACTCAGGGCGCGACACCAGTGTGCCACGGAGACACACAAAGTCATAAATGTGTAAAATCACATTTATGACTTTACATTAAATTTATTGGAAGAATAGTATCTGTTAAAAAATGACCCATGAATTTAGGGGTCATTTTTTGGATGGTGCATGGATGGTGTGTGCGTCATGCAAACTTTCTTCTATTCATTGTGTTAAGAGACACTATTTTCTAGGCTTGTGTTGTAATATTCTGCTATCGCGTTAGCCCTTATGATGAGGGCCATCGAACTGAAATCTTTCTCAGCTTTTGCCAGAACACAATGCAGAACAAACCAGCCATGTGTCCTATCTTAGTGGAACAGTTGCAAATCCAGAACACGTGGCAGTACATGAAATCACAGCCACATTAATTCCTTTCTCCCATGTAAAAGTGCAGTTCGCCAACACATCTGTGGTGACAGGCCTCTGATCCACATATAAAGCACTCTATTTAGGTTCATTTGTCTTGAACCTAAATAGACATCTCTGTTTTAAGATGTCATTTTAACATGCTTTATAGTCAGCTTATTTAAACAGGATTACACTTTACCGCATGCAAATGAACAATAGAGATGGAGGCGAGGGAAGGAGGGGTGGAGTGATGGAGGGATGTAGGAAAAGAGGAAGACAAGGAGGGGGTTAACTCTGGGCATCCATCCACAAACTACATTTTCTGGCACCCATGTTCCCCTTGTGTTTCTGTACACGCACACACACACACACACACACACACACACACACACACACACACACACACACACACACACACACACACACACACACACACACACACACAAACAATTGCATTGCCTCAGGCAGCACCTGCTGGCTTCAGTCCCTGACTCGGTTCGTCCTCATTTTCTATGCTGTTTTTTCCCTTTGACCTGTCACATCCGATTTTTCCTTTTGAGTGTCTCCATCCCTATTTCACCACCCTCAAAGCTCCGCCCACCTTTTGACCCTGTTTACCTATGTTTTTTGATATATCTTTCTGTTTTCTATCCTCATTCACTCCTTTTTGTTCCATTGATCCACTCCTTTTCATCCTTGCCTCACGCTCCACCTCAGTCTCCCTCTCGGTCCCATCTATCATTAGTTTTCCCATCCCTCGTCTTTTATCGCTGTATCCCTGCCTGCCTTCCTCTCTGGCCCTTGCTCTCCCTCACCCTACTGATTCATTTATTTTCTCCCATCCTCTCCCTCCCTGCCTAATTCTCATTCTGTCTCTCCTCCTCACACTCCTTTAGCTAGTTCTCGCTCTTTCTTTCTCTCCCCTGTCTTTTTCTGTCTCAACCTCGCAAGCTCTGTTGGCTTGCTGTTCAGCGTTTTGTAAGTGATTTTAAAAATTCATCATCTTTGCCAGCCAGAGACTTGTAGAGCGATGACTTTAAATTAATATTTCGTTTATTTTCTCCCCTTCTCTCCTTGTCTCTGCATGTGAATAATGATGTAGAATTTTAACAAATCAAGAAAATAAAGTTGGTACTGCAGTGAAAAGGATGATTTTGCAGTGTTTTTTGCCCATGCATCACGAGGTTCATAACTTTTTTTTTTTTCACTTTGCCGACTGGTTTGTTGCTTTGTGTTTAACTGTCTGTTGTTAGACAAACAGTGGGCAGTGCTGTGGAATCTTAATGTCCAAATGTTATTGTTGTTGGAGGTTTAGTGGGTGTAGTTCTTTTGTTTTGTTTTGTTTTTTCTTTTCTTTTTTTCTTTTCTTTTCTTTTGGTTTTATATATTGTATTTCATAGGTATATTGTATGACTGACTTAAAATTGAATTGCAGTTGTGAAATTACTATAGAAACCTAAAACCTGTATAATCCAAGCCTTGCCAACGGCTATTTATAGTAAGTCCCTATTAATGTAACATCATATCACATCAGTTGGCATCAGAGAATAAAAACCAGTATTATTCAATTCACAGTATATTTTTTATGCAAGCGATGCCTTTGTCTGATTAGATTGTATTTTTGAAACATTTCATTAGATTAATTTATCAATTCAGTCCTGTGTCTGGCTTTAGATTTGGTACCTTTAACTATTTTCTCTGTGGGGCTGTAGTTTTTCTTCCTTTACGTGACTTGTTCGTTTCCTGTCTTCAGTTTTTTTCCTAACTTTTTCTACGCCTTCTGTCCACTTCTCTCATCTGTCTCTTTTCTTCACTTTGTCCAGTGATGGAAATGAGTGGAAATACAATGTTAATAGACAAAGACAAAAAAACAGAAGCCTTTCTCTGAGACAAGGGACAATAACAGAAGAGTCAAAAATATAAAAGAGGACAGGGGAGGAAAAAGAGTTAATAATTGGTGTCACGTGTCAGTCTGACTCTATCAGTGTTAGTTGTTTCATGCTGATTTGGTCTATCCATCCATCCATCCATCCATCCATCCATCCATCCATCCATCCATCCATTCATCCATCCATCTTCTTGTAGACAAGATGATCACAATCGTCTTATTTGCAGCCCTATATCTGCTTCGTGGGTTGCAGGTCTGTTGTAGCCTATTCCAGGCCAAAGGTAGGGTACCATACAGGCGAGAGATAGGGTACACTTTGGATAAGATGCCAGGTCATCGCAGGGCACGTGAAAGACAAATGTACAAAAAAGAAAAACAACTACTCGTGCCCACGCTCACATCTACAGTCAACTTGATGTGACCTGTTAACCATAGCTGAATGTTTTTGGAGGTGGGAGGAAGTCAGAGAACCTGGAGAGAACCCACACAGGCACAGGGAGAATATACTGTATAACCTCCACAAAAGACAGGAATCGAACCCCTAACCTTCTTGCTACGAGGCAACAGCGTCACCTACTGCCTCACTGTGCCGCCCTTAAATCTCTGTATATCTGGCTGATGGTAACCCTATAGATTCAAATCAACCATTGTAGAATGCCATGTTTCTGCTGATGAGGCATAAACTACTGACTATGACACATAAACTCATTCCAAGTTCTGCAGTGTGGTTTTAGAGGAATGAAGTAATGTTACTTATTTGGTTTAAGACAGATGCAAGTGGCAAAATGTCATCATGCCAACATCGCTGTAGTGTGTGCTGTTGTCAGGATGCAGTGATACAGCTGATTAGCAATAATAGTGTTGGGGCAGGTGTACGCTCTCTAAGTGCTCTCTGGTTTCCTGTTGGCATGTGACCAAAGCTAATGATGTTGCATTTAGCATCTGGCATGCTTTATCGTTGGGGCTATGAAATGTTAGTGTAACAGACAATCAAAACGTTTGATATGGCCAGCATTTTGTTGAAGGATTGTTTTAATGTTGAGGGTTTACTTAAGCACTGCTGGGTTTAAGCGAAGCCTCAAGGCAACTAATGCAGCTGGAGCCTTGTCAAGAGATTATATTAATTTTACTCCATAATTTAATCACTGGTATTACTCGATGATGACACCTCAGAATGCCACCAAACACATAGCCAAATAAGAAAGTGGAAAAATGACTGAAAATATGAAAAGGAGGATAATGGTGGCTGCTTTCAGGCTCACACAGGCAAAGTTCTCCCTCAACAGGAGTACTTAAGACTCCATGGATTATTAATGGCCTATCTTTTAGGCGCCACCCCCATCCCCACATTTCCTCATGTCACTTTGTGCTCCTTGTCTCTTCCTCTCTCTACTCTTTTGTTTCTCCCATCCTCCTTCACTTTCTTCACCCTATGTTTTTCATCCATTTCATCTTCTCCTTATCGCTTCACTTTTTGCTGCCATCTCCCAATTTATTTTTGCCCTTTTACTCCTTCCATTCCCACCCATCTACCTTCATCACCCCATTCTCCCTCACTCTCAACCAAACGCTGCCTCCTGATTTCATCTGTTTTTATCCACTCATTCTCATCTTTTCCATCTTTACTTTCATCTCATCTCCATTCCCTCTCACTTAAGTTGATTTCAGTGTCAGTTCATCTTTTTCTTCATTGCCTCTTTTCAATAGTTGCCTCCATCTAAGCTTCATACTAGGCTTCTTATTTTAACCATTCTTCTGCCATCACTTCTAAAATGGGTCTTTCTTGTCTTCCAGACAGTCCTTTTTTGCACAACCACATTTCAGTTTTCCATTGTGTATCTGCTCATTACTCACATCAATAATGGACAAACTGAAGTACAAAATCAATGAGTTGGCTTTCAAGGTCTTCTCTGTAAATCAAGGTTGAGATGAGTTGACATTCTGACAGCAAGCACATCAGACTGCTGTCACTCCTTATCCATTTTGTCATCTGGGATCACGGCATCATTGCCTCCATGGTGATGAAGGTATAGTATATGTCCACTTTGTTTCTGCTTATCCTCTTCCATTTATATCCAAACCTTTGTCTTACGATATGATACGAAAAATGATACTGTTTTTCCGCTTTGCTTTACTGCCCATCTTTGCATCAATTCATTCACTACTAAGTTCTTAAGCTGATGCCCCCTTTCTGTTAACTTCCTCCATCTCTTTTCTATTGTCATTTGTAAAAGGCCCAGTGCTGCTCTTTACTGCACTATGTATGAATTGTTAATGAAAAATGGTTTTAACTTCGACTCTGCTAAAGCACCTCTAAAATCAGGTGTATGTTTGGTTGGTATCCAGCTGGCAGCAACTCCCAACATTCTGCTCTACTTATGTTTCAACATGTTGGAGCTTTCTCTGCATTAATGCACAAGTCGAGGCTTTTTCAAATGTGGCAGCTATACCTCTGCCTCTTTGATTTGACTTTTGAGTGAATATCATGGACATGTTGCCAGTTTTCTTACCAAGATAAGAAATTATGGCCCCATGTTTCCCTTATCTCACGTTGGTAATCTTTAAAGACCATCATGGAAAATAAAATTTCATGTTGAGCAACTAATTTATCTCTTTTTACATATCAAATATACCTGTTGTATACCGGATAGGCCTCACTAAACTTTTTACTGTTATTTGATCAAATTTTATATTTTAGATGACTTAGTTTAGTTGAAGTTTCCAAGTCAGTAAATATATGAAATGTTGGTTTGATGGAACTGTAGTCTGAGTTTAATAACTTAAAGCCTCTCTCTAACACATCTCTGTCTTTCAAAAACTATGCACCGTGAATAGGTGAAAAACATTTAATTTACTAACCTCAGACTTAAGGTGATGCAGATAATTTTGATAGCCTTCAAACTAAATATACAGTACATCATTTTGCACAGCAAAGGCTTGACATGTAGTTAGAGCTGTTATGTCAATGCTTGCTCACTGGGGTCCAACCTCAAATCAATTAAAGAAAAAAAATCTAAGAAGACCTAAACATTGTATAAAATGCTCCTGGCATTTATTCTACTATGTTTGGTTAAAAGCCAGATTACTTTCATAGCTGGTGTTTACACTGATGTAGCCATATTTGTTGCAGTACTTATGACTCTGTTTCTTGCAGTTACTCTATTTATGGATTAATCAACATTTTTTTTACATTTAGGGAAATCTTGAAAATTATTCAACAGTATCTTACAGCCGCAGGTCTGTAATTTTGTTCACAGTCAAAAACAAAGATTATGGAGAAAGGAAAGCACCACGGCCACTGAAACAAGGGATATTTTATCAAGATTTTCATCTTCTATTATATTATCATTTCAGATCTTATTGTATTAATTCTTTTCTGATTCAACATATAGGAAAAAGATAAAATGAGCATTCTGGTCTGATTGTTTTGCTTGCCAGTCTGATTACTATTACCTCTCTTCCTAATTTACTATGTCAATTTTGTCTTTCTCCTCCTCTACCTCTTCAACTCCATCAGTGTCGTAGTTTGTCAGTCCATTTTGGTTGTTTTTGCTTGTAAGCCATTCCCTCTTTAGCTCAGTTCTTAAGCTTTTTGTTTTCCACCTCCTCTTCTTTTGCCTCATTCTCCATCCAATCAAATTACGTTGGATGGTGCATCCAGGTTGGAGTGCCCTAGTTTTATCCCTTTTATCTCCCTCTCTTGTTCTTGTGTCCTTTCTTTCTTTGCCCATCTTTGCATCAATTCATTCAGCTGGGAAGACAAGAAAGGGAAGTAAATGAGACAAAAAAAAAGGATAGCGCAAGTGAAAGGAGATTGTTGAGTGTAACAGACATATGATGATGAAGGCAAGGAAAATAGTCTTAATGTACTAAGAATTGACTTTGTTAATGTACCATTTTGTCTACCTGAAGTAGATTGCTTCCAGTTTCTTCTGTCCAGAAAGCTTCACAGATGAGTGTTTGTCGACTATACGATGAATTATATCTCAATAATGTGTCATTTTGACTGATGTGTGGACCATAATGATGAGTCAAAGCAGTAGTTGACAGGTCGTAGAGAGTTTCAGAGATTGATAACACAGTCGTTAAATACAGTATGAAGCTTTCACCAGGAGAATGGTAGTAGTGTGCATCAATGGTAAGGTGACCATAACCTGGTGGTACAAATACATAACTTTTTGCCCTTTAAGGTTCTGAGGTAGAAAAAAATAAATTATATATATATATATATATATATATATATATATATATATATATATATATATATATATATATATATATTTATTTATTTATTTATATATATATATATATATATACACACACACACACACACACACTGTATACGTGTTTGTATGTCTGTGTACACACAGACACACACACACACACACACACACACACACACACACACATACACACACATACACATACACTAGTGGGAACCCGTGGAAATTCCACGGTAAATCAATAATATCAAACTTTGTTTGTTTTTTCTTGTTTTTCTTCGCCGTCACAAGAAAACAAACCGCTGTGTCCGACAAAGCCGTAACGGCTCTGTGAGTGTGGGACAGACGAAGACGAAGGCCACTTCGGCATTACGGTCCGACCATCCAGGTAGACACCGGCTTCATGAGTTCGGTCCTGGTCAATAAAGCGTCAGGGTTCCCCACACAACAACATGAGGTCCTTCACAATCAAAGAATATAAACTGCTATGTTTGATGAAGCCAAAACTCACCAAGCTTTCCTATGAAGCAGGGAGTCCACCTGTGTGAAATGTGTAAAAGAGCTTTATTTGTTATGTGCAAGGGTTGAAGAAAGATGCTTACCATCACAGGTATAACATAAACAGCTGGCTATAGACACTTTTCAGAGGTCAAACATGGATTGTCTCATCTGTATATAAATCTGTTTTAAGTAAACTTCACTAGTTTCCAATTCCTTTTTTTAAACATTTTATTTCTAATTGTTTGTTGTGACACACATTCATTTATTGGACTGTGCTATTTATGATTTGTCACTGAGGGACATGCGGGTTCTACTTGAACAATGTCAGGTCAGCTGTGTGCTCAGCATCAGATCATTTTGTCTGCGTCACTATGGCTGGCTTGTGCTAAATTCCCACCATCTCTGGAGACCGTCAGTAGGAGAAATAATGCAGGGCTCATGTCTTTTTTGCTGGCAAAGCTTCTCCGGAGGTGTCCTGGCAGAACTGTTTCTGAAGACAGGCAGTAAAACCTGGAGATGGCGTTGTGGATGATTTTCTTTTTTTGGTCAGGTACTTGAGTGGATCCAGTACATGACTGTATTGTTTTGGGATTTAAATGTCAAAACTGCTTCAAAAAGACTCTATAGTGAAACTGGGAAATGGTACTGGTCCTGGGGTTACTAATGCCAGACCCTTGTGTCCCACGTTGCAAGAGTTGGATGGAAATTAACATTGCACAAGGTAAGGTTTTTATGTACAGAAGTATTCTGCTTATCAGTTCAAATCCCAAATTGGGGCCAAGTCAGAGGAGACCATCTGATTCCCATTAATTGGGACTTTGTAGATTAAAACTGTGAAAACAACAGGAGACACAGTGATGACTTGAAGAAATAAAGCTAGTTATTTAATAAAAAGACTTTGGATGGTGGAGTAATCTCATCAGATAACAGATTTAGCAGGGAGCTGGATATGCTCAACCTGTTGAAGGTAGATGCTGTCTTTTCACTAATAATTTGAGTTGTCAGAGGTCACACTGTGGAGCTACGCAGAATTAAACAAATTTAGTTATTAGCTACATCATGCTCGCAGGTTCTGTGATCATTAAGCAGTGAAGGGCCTCAGGAGGAAAAATGAGAGCAAGTGAGAGCAACACTCCACATTTACAGAAAAAAGCTATACAGTATATGTAAATGGTGGTTCACTGTGTGCAATTAATACTTTTACTGTAACACAACATACTGCTAACTAGCAGCACTGCAGGGACAGATCTAGACACACACCCAAAATGAATGCTGTCTACTTCTTCAACAATAGCACTGGTTGTAATAGAAATTATAGTGTTTTATGCAGTGATTCACACAAAAATGTTTACATTGTAGTTTCCAATTCTGCAAGATGTGTTGGAAAGATTAGCTTAGGAAGTGAGCATTTTTTACCTTGGATTTGTAGACCACAGAGAAGGAAGCAGTTACCCCCAGATAAGTCAATAGGCCTGATATTAATTAACTTTCATTCTTTTTCCATTCACAGATAGACTTACTTTTATACTTAAGATCACTAGTGCATGACCCACTCATATTTGAGCTTCAAGTCATACTGTTAACCAGACATCTCCCTCAAAATTTTTTGGTAAAGTTTTTCCTTCAATAAATGCAAATCATCCTAGCCTTGAAAAGCAAAGCATCCGTGTACCATTACAGAGGTACCTCCATGATTGACAGCAGGCATGGAGTTCTTTCAGAG
Source organism: Antennarius striatus (assembly GCF_040054535.1). Taxonomy (NCBI): domain Eukaryota; kingdom Metazoa; phylum Chordata; class Actinopteri; order Lophiiformes; family Antennariidae; genus Antennarius; species Antennarius striatus. The sequence goes on from NC_090789.1 coordinate 15,823,078, forward strand.
TGATTTTGTGTTTTGTTTAAATGTCATCTAAACCAACCCTTCCAATCAGTTAAAGTTTCAACAGTATAACACTCTATGTACACTGATAAGTTTAGGCTTACCAGTCCATAGAATATTTTTGTAAAGACTCTGAGGTGATCAATGTGTGATTTGGTAAATTTCAGTGTAAATGTATTTCTGGGTTAGCAGGAGCTCTTACCCTGCCACTGTGACATAGCATTTTTTGCCAGTGTCTTTTTAACAATAAAGCCATGAACACTGACCTTTATTTTTATTTTTTTTGTTTATTCTTATTTTATATACAGGTTTAATCCCCAAAGGGGAAATACTGTTGGTGGCGCACTAGTTAGTTGAATCATTCATATATATAAAGGCCTGTACACATGCAGAGGGAGGTAGAGTGGCTGGCAGCTCCTTCGTGGTGCGCTCAAATGAGAAACTTGTAAGAAGGACGGCGCCTTGCTCAAGGGGCGCCTTGGCAATGCTTCGGAGGTGAACAGACACCTCCCACTGTCAGCTCACACTCTGAGTGTTTTATGGGCGGGAGCGGGAATCAAACCGCTGATCCTTGCTGCAGCCATACGCCACCTTCTTTAGGTGACGTATGGCTGCAGGTTTTTAGGTGTTTCATTCGGATCTTTGGTGACTTCTTGAATGAGCTTTTGCCATGCTCTGCTAGGAATTTTGTAAGGTTGACCCTTGGGGAAGGTTCAAGATTATTCAAAATCTTTTCCTTGTGTACATAAAGTGTTACACTGTTGAACTTTGGCGTCCCGGAGCCTCACAAAAATTTTAATAACCTTGCTATTTGTAGATTCTTCATTTGCTCTGGGATTTTTTTTTCATAGTGTCTGACTGATGAGACAAACTTAACAACTTCATGCTTCTGAAAATTGACTATTTAACTATCAGTTACTTTGTACAGTCATCAGTTTGTAGCTGCAACTGTTTATCAATGCACTTTGGCATACTTTTGGAGTCATTTTTTAATAGAGGCAAATTCTGTTACCCACAGGCCTAGCTGGTGTCAGATACTCTTTTTTGCCTTATTGAAAAAATTATTATTGACAATACATATTATGTACTAATATTTACTTATTTTCCCTAGCCCAATATAATATTAGATACACACAAAATTAGAACACACCAGATCTTGGTTACATTTTCTGTGCATCAATGTATTAGCACCGAGCAGCTTGAGTGCCAAGTCTGGACCAAGGACCAGTCTGGCTATAGCCAGCATCACCTGGATGGAAACTTGAGGGCACTGCCTTTGCTAAACTACTATTGGATACTTTGAAAGTCCCTCATTTAATTTAGTTTTAACTTCCATTCAAAGAATAGTTACCCTTGAGGACCATTCTTTTCCTCAAAAAAAATGGGATAAAATGAAGACAGCACTGTAAAAACAGGGTCTAAAACACACATTCCTCACTAACTATTACTCTTTTCTTTTCTATCAACATCCATGTGTTTAATTCTGTGAATACTATTGCCAGAGAAAATATTAGGTCAGTGGGCTGATGATTTAAAACACACATTGTGCTCCAAACACTTTGATGTGGCCCATGCTCCAGCTTAGTGTGAAGCTTGCTGTGGGCTTGGAGCCAGTGTATTATATAGTGTGCTCTGTATTCTGTCAGACTACAAAAGACCTCATTTCAGGCTTTTTCCTAGTCAATCTATTCTGGCCAGAGGCTGTTGCAGTGTTGTGTTAGTGACCTTGTGGTCCATTTGCATTGGCGTAGATTAAAGGCTGCCTCCAGCAGCCCCCATCAGCCCATTAAAGTTTCAAGCTTAATTCAAATATGGCCATTTGCAAAAGGGATGTCTTATCATCTTCATTTGTCCGATTCCATTTAACAGAGGGTGTACAACAACATATTCCAGCTATGGATGTTGTGCACACAGTGCCGGTCTGAAATTATTTTTTGAGGTGGCCGGCGGGAAGATGGCACTGAAGCAGAGGCTTGAAACATTTCTCCCCCCAGGGCCCCAGAAACCCAGATTATAAATGATAAAATGTCATGTATCACAAACTATTTTCTGTTTTTATTTTATTTTTTCTTGGGTTGGTCTTCTTTAAATTCAGAAACAAAATTGATGTTTATTTTGGTGAAGTAAATTTGTGAAGTAGTCAAATGTACAATTTAAACTTCACACCAAACAGTTTTCTTTTATAGTTATGAGTTTATTGATTAACATTAATGAAAGAAAAAAAATCCAAATATTAACTAATTCCAACTTATCACACGGGCCTTCAGCTTTTCCGTCTCATATGTTTTTAGATATCCGTTACCTCTTTTTTTTTTTGCTGGTTCTTAATGGATTGCAAATGAAGCGCAGTGGTTGCATTTTAGTCTTTCCCCAGGAGTCTGTTGTAAACTCATACAACTTTAGTTCAGCTCAGTTACTAATTTGTGTCTCTTTGACCTACAAGACAAACTTGGCCTTGCTTATTTTGAGCTGTTTCATCAAGCATTGTTTCTAAAAAATCTGTCCTCGTACATTCCTCTTTGCTGATGATTAAGCTCGCTTTGTCAAGGTTTAGATAAACAGTCAGGGTGCTGTTTGACCCATGAAACAGCTTTATGCAGGAGTTCACTGAGCGTGTTTAGCTGTTAATAATATATTGACAGCTCTTCCTTCTCTTAGTGCCTACATGGCTTTTTCTAATGAGTACCGAAGTTTGAGTACCGCTACCATATTTCATTTTTATTTATGTTTCACTCCTGGACAATTTGAAAGCTGAAGGAGATCTCAGGCAAGGAAGGACACAAGATTTTTATGTATCGCCTGCAGCAAAGAGTTGATTAGAGAGTCAGCCAGCGACCTACAGACGTCTGTCAGTTAGTTTGTGCACCTCAACGGGCGTGAACATCAAATCATGTGTCTATAATTAGTGCTCTGTGTCTAACACTTTTTCATCCTGCTGTTATCACTTAAGGAGAAATATTGCTGTAACACTGCTGATTAATTTCATTTTAGTCATAGGATACTGCAGTATCAGATGTTTTTGTCAAACAGCAGGTATTCTACTTTTTAATTTAAAACACACACACACACACACACACACACACACACACACACACTCACACATGCATGCACACATGCACACACACATACACGCACACACACACACACACACACACACACACACGTAAAAACGCAACTACAGATGGACACTCTATTACTGAACTTTCTCTCTTTTGAGTTCATTATCCAGCCAAGAGGAGGGTTACATTCATTCTTAATGTCAGCTTCACAAGTTCTGAACCAAAGTGGAGTCATGTGCTCAGTCACACACGGGAGTAAGGAGGGCATTTAAATGTTTAAACTGCTCTCATTATAGGATATGCCATATGGTGCTGGTGGGGTGCATACATGTTTAACATTGAGACCCTCTGCACTAGGTGGTTTATTTAGTTTCATTCAGAATTTAAGGCCATAAAATAATAAAAGAGCCAAGATTATTTGCAGAACTTCCTCATTTCTGATTAGATTTTACTGTACAGTATTGTTTATCTGATTCCCAGTTGGCTAGAATAAGTACAGACTGATCATTACAATTTTTAGATCTTTATTTCGACAGCACAAATATTAAATTTACATTTTATAAAAATCTTTTATTATTTAATCTCTTAGATATTCCACTGGAGTTGTAAACATTAATTTAGTTCAAGGGCAAGAGTGCCTTTATGTGTCATGTATTATATAAAGTGAAGGTACTCCTATGTTCACTTATGCCACTCATACTATTCAGTCATTCTCACAAAAGCTTTACAGTTTCTAATACCTGCTGTTGTTGTTTGGGAATGTCAATTCAGATATCAGCAATTCTCATCAGCTATCAATAGCACAATATCAGGATTTATTCCATTTGCGACAATGTGCCCACTCTTAACCACTCTATTCATCAGTCTTGGCAAGGTCATCTGCTGCCACCACCACATGTGTAGCTTTTTCTCTGGACGGATGCCCCTGAATCACAATTTCCCTGAAGAATAAGTGCCGAAGACTTTTTAACAGACTAATTATCACATATCATCAGCTGCGATATACAGTTATCTTTCATTAATATGTTCTGATTAGTTCTATCAGGCGATTAAGAAAATTAATCTAATTAATTACAGGAGTTGTAATTAATTAATCTAATTAATCGCATTTTAATCTCATACCTGCTAAAGACCCCCAAGTAAAGAATTTGAATTCTAGATTACAAAATTGTAGTGCATGACTAATCAATAGAATATACCAAGAAGAGAAAATTTGGAATCCACATTTTTATTGGTTAAGTGTGCTTTATAAATGAAATTCAGAAGAAAAAAGGCCAAGCACATCAGCAAACCAATTAGACCAGGTGCATTTCTCAAAAATGCAATACAAATACAGTTAAATAAAATAAATAAAATTCAGAAATAAAATAAAGCTGAGTCTCAAATAGGCACATAAGCAGATTCTCAATCAAAATGAATACTAAAGCTGACTCAATACAGCAATTCAAAATGAATCGTATGACATGCCTCTAAATAAGGCAACATCAGTAGCAAGATACCAACAGGGTTTTCCTTTAAAAGGGTAAGCTATCTCGGCAGCCCTATACCGCCGAGATAGGCTCCAGCTCCCACTGCGGCGGATACAGCGGTGGTAATCTGAAGATGACTGACTGACTGACTGATACATTAGGCTGGAGCTGCTGCGGTGATATCAAAATTCTCTTTTACAAAAGGTACAAATCACTTTTTGTTCATAGTCCGTCTTTGTTCTTTTTATAAATAAACTTTCCGCCCAAAGGTCGGAGTGGGCTTGCCTCACTCTCCTGAGTCGCGTCCTGTGTCGCGTCTCTGTTGTCAGTCGCCCTGCTTTTGACTAGAAGCGCAGGTATGAAGTGACATTCAACTGCAGCCTACGGGTCACTCAATTGGCCAAATTTAAAATGCTTGCGCACTGACTTGCCACTCACGAATAATTGCGTTCTTTTTTATTGCGCGTTAATTTGCAGCGTAATTAATTTATCTAATTAACACGTTAAACTGACAGCCCTAGTTCTGATTAAAAATATGTAATGGCAGACTATTTTAGTGAAAGACCATGAAGTCAGTGGTTGAAACCTCAAGCTATATGATGATGTGATTTTAGCCCTCCACTATCGTGCTGAGTTCAAGACACAAGTTCAGGCACATTCATGCATAACCCTCGGAAAGTTTTGGAATTTGTTTGTAAAAGAAAAGAGAAGAAGCTAGGAAGAGAGAGAGTACCTTGACAAAAACGTTTGCGGAATGCGCTGGAAATTACAGCCAGTGACGGATGACGTAAGAGAACAGTAGGATTTCCAGTAACAGTTTACGAGATCTAAAGAGGAATCTTCTGTCTTCATAATTTTTATTTGAAATCAAGTCTGTTTTAAAGATGCATTTATACCAAAAGCAAACATTTTATCATTCTCACATAACAGATAAAAGGACTGAAATCCTTCCAGACATTCAGATGCATTTTAGAATGAAATTGCTTTTAATGTAATGTTCAAGGACTTTTGTCTCTAGCAATAACACAGAAGAGTATAAAGGGTTAATCGATCAAGACCTTCTCTTTCAACTGCCAAGTAGTTTTCTCAAAAGCGTTGGTTATGTATCTGAGATCAATTCGTTGTTGTTGTTGTTGTTGTTGTTGTTTTATCAAAGCTTTTTTTTATGGCTGGTTATCCAGTAGCAACTAATGTAATATTTGAGGTCATTTTCACATGAGTATTTTATCAAATTGCTGAAATTGGAATGTACTGCTGGTCATTTCATTCAAGGGTTTTTCCTGCATAATGACATTTTATATATTCCCTCTTCTTTAAAAAAATTAAATGCTATTTCTATTTTAATGACACTGCTTCATGTTATGAATTTAGTTGAGCCCAACTGAATTGTAGTTTCTAGTGGAATATTTTGCTCCTAACTGTTCAGTTGTTTCTAAACGGACAACACAGGTGCACTCATCATTTTTGCGGTCCCTCTGAAGATCACTAGTCAATTAAACTTTATTTTATGGCTTATAATTTAGCAGGTGGATATCTCTGTTATTGATTCACCTGCAGCTGGTGACTAGACTGGAAGAACTGCACTGAATGTGAGAAGGCGTCTTGAGACCTGAACGTTTGACTGAGAAGACTGAACCATCTAACATTTTATTTCATCATTAAGTTAAACAAAAACACATAGAAAATAGTTTACAATGAAACTCCAGCTTCTGCTGCTGTGTTTTTATCACTGCATTCACCATCCACAGAGGTGAGAAGTAAAGGGTCTAATGTCATATGATTACAACCTCCTCCAGTCTTTGTTGCGAAGAGCGCATGGCTGGAGGTGTTGTGAGCCCGTATTTTTAGTCAAAGTAGATAAAACAGTGGGAATTCATTTGATACATTCGCTGGTTGATAACAAACAATATCCAAAAAAACCACAATTTCATCAGCCCTGTTCATTTAGAAAGCAGAAAAAGTCCCTTGTGAGAAGCCATTAATGCTATTTTTGTCACATCTCAATGATGGTGAACTGAACCAAATGTAGTGCATGTCAAAAAGAATAATGTGCAAATGATGCTTTACAATACTGAAACCAAGTATCCTCAATTGTAATCATTTTCATTTCCTGTGCTTTGAGATTTGAGATTAGAAAATGTTATTGAATCAACTCATATTACCATGGTTCATTCTTGTGAGATCTAAGACAGTTGTGAGGTTTTTTTATGTATTTTCTAAAAATATGTCTCAAGAGGATATGCTGTTCATCAAGCACTACATGCAAATGAATTTTATTAATTTTAATGCACAATTCTTCAAATAAAATGAAACATTTTTAAGTCTAGCCAGCCATGTTTTCATGTTGGTTGTCCAGATACAGTCTAATAGCTGTGACCAGCAGCTCAGGATGAGAATATTTTTCAATGCAAAAAAGAACAAGTGCCTGCGGTGAAAATACATCAACATGTGTGCAGGTTTTTCTGGGTGATTTGACACCATGTAGTCGACAGTAAAGTTTTCAGAGAGATAGGAAGTTGCAAAAAACTTCAGATGGAAGAAGAATAACAAAAGATGACTCTCCCATTACGCCAGGTGAATGGACTGCACCTCATTAGATACAATGTGTGTGCTGACCAGGGGCTGCTGTGTGTCACAGGGGGACGGCGAAAGCAAAAAGAGAAAAGAGAACAAACACATACATGGTTTCTGAATGAGAAGAGTTGATCACAAAAACATATTATCGTTAGTAGCTCATTTTCTTTTTCTTTGTGTGGCATTGAACCAAATATCTGTTCATCAACGCTTGCATTCACACACACGCACACATACACACACGCAAAACAAAACTGCCTTTCTCTGCGTGTAAAATGTGGATTTTTTTCCAGCAACTGTGTTGATGAGGAGAGTGCACAGGAATGGCTGTTGACAAGTGGCTAATTAGGAATGAGAAAAATACACCATAGCTGGAAAAGGGATGTTTGTTGTTTTACAGTGACACACTAACACACACACACACACACACACACACACACACACACACACACACACACACACACACACACACACACACACACACACACACACACACACACACACACACACACACACACACACATACATATACTGTACACACATGCACAGTGTTCTTTTTTCCCATGTCACTTCCTTGTGTGGAGTCATGCTGTCATTGATGGGAAACTGAATTTAGAGTGTCACGCTGAGTTCTAGTGAAAGAGTTAGTGAACATGCACACAAACATACCCACATACGTGCTTCTTGTTGGCAGTGATGATTAAATACTGTTTGGCTAATGTTGGAAATGTTACATGAAGCCTGTCATTTGTAATAATGGCATACAGGTGCTTTCTCTACTGAGTTGGTAAAGTTTTTTGGAGGGCGAAAAGTAAATGGTACTACCTCAGAAATATTAAAGCACAATTATTCATAATGCAACCATTTCCATGGGTTCCAATGCAGTGCAGATTGGATTGCGCTGTAGAAGGACCTCTAATTCAAAGAACTATTCAACTGTGTCTATCCCTAGTGAATCTTTAGAAGCACTTCTGAATCGCTTTGGGGCAGTGAGGTGATTTATTTATTTATATACAAATTGTGATGAAAGTCATTGGCTAGAGAACGAATACTTGAGTGGAAAAAGATCCAGACTGTTTAATGTCTACTTGATGAAGGATGGTATAAAATCTACACATCTCTGCAAGTAAGAATAATATTGTCTACCATGTGGATTTGATCACGAGAGCCCATTGAAGATCTTTTGTTCTCTTATGAAAAAAATATGGCTGAAACTACTGCTAGAGGTCGACTGTAAGATTAGATCACTTTCTTACAAATAGCCTAGGTGTTGCACGCAGACCCCAGACAGTATCTGAGGAATCTAAATATGGACATCTCCAGCCCGGTGTTTACCCGCTCAGGTCTCCAGACTGCACACAGACCCACAAATCTGCAAATTGGGAATAAACATACTCACTGGTTGCGCTGGTTCACCTGAATGTCAGGAGAAAATAGCCCATAGGAATATTTTAACAAACACCAGCAGAGTGTGCAGATATGTTTCTTCAAACCATTTATAGCCTTTTTCTGTATTCTATCTTGTTGTTATATTTAATGTCGACTGTAGGGTTTTTTTAGGTTACATCTTGGACATCTGCTTTACAGCCTGTGTGATGGATACTCATGCTATACCCTGAAAATACAAATAAACTGGATAATGGTTACATTTTCATCCAGAAAAAAAGGTTTTTCACCATTTTTCCACTTTAAATAGTTTCCTAATTTTTTGTCATGGTGGGTCTTGGAGGGAAGGAAGATAATTTCTTTGTTGCTAAAATCCCAATGAAGTAATGTTTCAGACATTTTCCGAGCAAGAAGCAAGGAATTCACAGTGTTTAATCCCTGTTGATCCTTTGATTCTCTGAATTCTTGGTGTACACTCAGTTTAAAGACAACCATATTTAAGCAGAAACTTTTTGCTATGAAATGTTGGGCCTTAAGTAAAATTTAGATCTTGCAATCCTGGTTGGTATATTGTTGTTGGTAAGATACAGAAAACAAACCTTTGACATTTTGAGATTCACACTCTGTAACTTAAAAATGTTAGTGCCTCAGTCTTCAATGAAAGCTATTTGTTTTCAAGGTGGTTGCTTTTCTCAGGAAGACAACCTCAAAATGCACAAGTAACAGCACATAAAGGTCAGGAAAGCATAAAATATGTAAAATGCAGTATTTCATATGAGAGTTCAGTTTTTGTGCAGCATTCTCAGGTCTTTGCAGACAAGATAGATGGATTTGAATGACTCAGATGAAAAGGAATCCAAACATGAAGGCGTGAAATATTTTCACAAGGCCAATCAAAGACAGGACAGAGTTGCATCTGTAGAGCTTTATTATTTGAGGAGGAATTTTGACATATGTAAGCAGCAGTCTTTCAGGACATTCTTCGTTTTGCAGAGGATGATGTGCACAATGAAAAATGGACTTTTATAGTAAATGGACTTTGCCTTATAAAGCACTTTTCTAGTCTGCCTGACGACTCAAAGCACTTCACAAAAGATGCATTCACTGTTTCACACAAACAGTCATACAGTCCTGGTGACAGGATCTACCTGCTCTTTAGGAGTAACCATTCACACCATCATCACCAATGGAACAGCCACTGGGGGCAAATTGGGGTTCAGTATCTTGCCCAAGGATACCTGAGCATGTGGACTGCAGTGCTGCTGGTTGAGCCACGACCATCTGATAAGCAGAGGACCACTGTCCCACTGATCCACAGCTGCCCCACTCTTCTCTAGGCTTTTAAAGTACATTTTTTAATAGTATAGATAGATGTTATGTGTTACTTATGACTTTTTATGACTGATAAAAGACATGCTCCAACTCTGATATCAAAATACACAATCGTGCCTGTGATCCAGTGAATATATGGTTTTTAAACTTTTATTCGTAATCATATTTATAAAAAAATATACATGTTAAACAATTGAATTTCTTGGTGTTCTAATAAGTAATAGTAATGTATAATAGTAAGCAATGTGTGTTGACCGATCCTGACAGTCCTGTTTACATTGGCCCAGGTCTGCCCTGCCATGTTGCATTACAGAAGCAGTTTTGTCAGCAGTTATCGTCTGGAGAAATTTCCCGCCGCAGTCTCAGAGAATTACACGACACACCTCCTGAGGTCTAACTCTGACCCCAACATGTAGCCTCAGACTAATCGTATCCAGTTTGTATCATTTAACGGATGAGTCTGGTAGCTGCTCAGTGCAGACAAACCTATTGGAGATGATTGCTGAAGAACATCCTTGAATAATCTGTTTGATACTGTAAACCATGATGACACAACAGCCTTTGATTTTTAAACAGCTTCAAATAATTCAAGTCTCAGTTTCCAGCTGGGCAGTGTGTGCATCAGTGGTTTGAATGCAGATGCTAACACTGTCTAATTCATTTCAATCAGTAGACACAAGTGAGTGAAGTACAGATAATTGTGTATTGCAACAGATGATGTGTGATAATTAGACTGTCAGAAAGTCTTTGGCACTTGCACTCTTCAAGAAGATTATGATGGAAGGGTGGGTGCCCCGAGCGGCAGCAAGATAAACCCCCAACAGAGTCTGGACACTGCTGGTGGTGGCGACTGATGAGTCTGCTGAGACTGATGAAGCTGGTGAGTCTGTGAAGACTGAGTACTGATGGGGAGGAGGAGGGGGCACATAATGGCTTTATTTGATGTTTGGGTACATGATTTGTTCTGTCCATGGAACAAATTATGTGCCGGGCATTGTATTCAAGCTGAAAAAGTTTATTTGTTAAACTGGAGGGACAAACGTCCCATTTCAAAATGCAATTTATGTAATTTGATTCTTAACAAGACATATTCTTTAACATACATTTTTTTTATTAATCTACGATACCCCCTTTTGTCTGCTGTCGTGGGTTGCTGGAGCCTATCTCAGCCGACTGGGGGTGTGAGGTAGGGGACACTCTGGACGAAATGCAGTGCACCGCGGATTAACATCCATTACTTCTGTTGTAACTCAGGCAAAATTAGCGTGTCTCTATACATGCACGTAGCTGATCTGAAACTCACATTTTTACAGCCAGATATGTGAAAATTCTGAAAAATAAAACTGCAAATATCCAAGAAACTACCAACGTGGGGTCGTTTTGACATAAAATTTGCCAGCAGCAGAATATTTGATCAGTGATGAAAAACCATACTGATACTGCCAGCTTGGCAACAGGGATTAGCATCAGTGTGGAGCAAGGAGGATATATATCTTCTCTGTTCAGGTTTAAATGTAAATCTTTCTGTATTACTCTTTGCTGCTTGCCTCTCCCATTATCAGTGTGAAGTATCTCCGTCATGCTGGCAAATTGCCGAATGGGAAATGACAATGTTAATAGAAACTGGGAGTTTGGTAGACATGGGACCAAAAAGAAGAATGAAGAAATGAGAGGGAAGATCTGAATAAATTAAAGGCAGGAAAAGGACCAGACCGTAAGTCTATGGGGATGAACATTGCAGTGGCTCAAGAGTAGATTCTGAGATGCTCACAAAGAAATAACCGAGCTGTTGCTGAGACAGGGAGAAGAAGATGAGGGCAGTGTGAGGATGTAGTAGAAAGATGAAGTCTGCAGCCTGCAGAGATGGAGTGAGAAAGACGTAATGTGACAGAAGGAGGAACATAGGCAGAGGACATGTTGAAATCTCAATGGAATGAAAAATGACTGTCCTTTTCACCTTGTTATCCAGCTCTCCATTTCACAGTTTGCACCCTCTAATATTACATGCCTTTCCCGTAATAAAATATCATGGACAGCATATTCAAACTGGCTACTTAATAGCAATAAAAAAATGGATGGATTATATAAATGAAAAAACAAAAAGATGTTCTTGTTTTATGTTGAATGGGACATTGTGGCTGCTCTGTGGAGGCATGCCTTTCTGAGAGCTCAGGTTGGGTTTGTTCCTGTGAATGGTTCTGGTTTATATCTGGTTTCAGGCTGACAGAACATAAGGGTTGGCTTAAATCCAAAGCTAATCAATCTCTGATCAAACATTTTATTTTCATGTTATAATTTGGTTGAATGAGTCAACAGTTTATTACTGTGAAGATATGCTGCCAATCTTTGTGTTATGCGATGGTAAGTGAATGTTTTTTGTTACATAGGCTTTTTAAAAATGTATTTAAATATTTGCCAAAAGCTTGCATGAGAGGAAACACAATTAATATTTTTTTTGTTTTTTTAATTTTATATACTGGTTTGATCCCTGAAGGGCAATTAAGAAAGCAGACTCTAGTTGGTGGTTCAAACGTATACATACTGTACATATATTAGTGAGTACAGGTCCCTGCAGCACACACACACATACCCAAGTGGGCCTGTAGGGATGCAAGGGAGGTAGAGTGGCAGGCAGCTCCTTCTTGGTTTGCCTCAAATGAGCAATTTGTAAAGGGGACGGCACCTTGCTCAAGGGCGCCTCGGCAGTGCTCCGGAGGTGAGCTGACACCTCCTACTGTCAGCTCACCTCCGGGTATTTTTTTTGGGCGGGAGCGGGAATCGAACCACCGATCTTGAATCATAGGATGACCCGCTCTACCTCCCACTCTACCAGTGAGCCACTGCCGCCCTGAACAGCATTCTAAGGTTCGACAGAAAATCTGAGCCAAATTATTATTATTAGGATATCTTTGATGTATGACTAAAACATGGGACTAGATGACCACAATTAATGAGGCAACAAGAAAATATAGTGATAAATGGTTTAAACTCGTTAGTAATAACAAAATTGGTTTTCTACCATTTGTTTGGAGCCACGTGAACTCAGTGAATCCCATTGGTGCCAACTCAGGATGTCTTAATTCTTCTCAATAAAATATAGCTTTGTATTGAAATACGTCAGGTGACATCATTAAAATTAATTTTCCTCAAAAGTTTGAGGAACTGAGCCAACAGTCAGAAGTACACAAGCTGAGTATAGGAATGTGGGAACAGGGGGAGGAAGAGAAAAGAGCTGCAATGACTAGTAGATAGAAGACAGATAGAGGAGGTCATGCGAAGGAAAAACGCAGTGCAAAGAAAATTATGTGTAGTTTCTGGAAAACAAGGGATAAACAGGAGGAAGCTGGCTGAAAAGGTGGAGGTAATAAGATGGGGGGGGGTGCAGGGTGCAAATTGAAGAAAATAAGGGAAGTCATACAAAATTGCAAGTTCTGTTAATGAGCCTGATGGATGAAATGTAACGAGAGAAAAATAGAGAAGGGAGATTTAAATTGGGAGAGCTGACTGAGGAGAACTGGGTGACTAGGTGGTGGCAGGAAGGAAAGAAAAGACAGTTTGCATGTTTGCTCTCCTTCATCAGAGAGAGCTTGAGGAAACATGTTACAATCTCATTCAACAACATTATTAAGTCTCCATTTGTACGCTGAAATATCGCTGTTCCCTTCATCCCCAAATACTTCTAATGTACCTCTGCACCTATATCCTCAAACCTATGTGTAGTTTTCCTGCTGCTGGACCACCCATATAGTGGCTGATTGCCTCAATTATTGTAATATGGCCTAATAGTTTTCACTTTCTTGTCAGTAGCCATGAAGTAATAGTCATTATGCTGTCAGCTAGTCAGCATCTAGCCCACATTAGAAAGCACACACTCACAGACTGCTACCGGATGTGCAAGATTAACCACGTTCCAGATGATGGCTAGAAATCCATGATTGATACATAAAAGGAAGAATCTGAAGCCACAAAAGATTGGCTTGTTTTGTTAGTTTGGAAAATTGACTTCTTTGGTGAAGACCACATATGTCAAAGTCAAGGCCCGTGGGCAAGATCTAGCCCGTGGCGGATTATTTAATGGCCCGCTGGATGATTTTTAATTACTATTAGAACCGGCCTGCAGCTGTTTTACATACACCAAAACTACATTCTCCACAACGCAATAGTAGTGGAAGTCACAGCAGCAAGCGGGCTTTGGATTTTGATGTTTATCAGCAGGGTGGCACGTTGGCGCAGTGGGTAGCGCTGTCGCCGCATAGCAAGGCGGGTGCAGGTTTGCCTCCCGCTCTGTGCGGAGTTTGCATGTTCTCTCCGTGCCTGTGTGGTTTCTCTCTGGGTTCTCTGGCTTCCTCCCATCTCCAAAAACATGCGCTCCAGGTTAATTGACCGGTCCCAAATTGACCGTAGGAATGAGTGTGTGCATGGTTGTCTGTGTCTCTGTGTGGCTCCGCGGCGCACTGGCCCGGAGTTTCCCCCGCCTCACATCCTAAGCCAGCTGGGGTAGTCTCCAGCTTCCTGTGACCCACGGCAGCGGATGAAGTGGTTATGACAACTGATGGATGGCTGTTTAACAGCAGTCAGAGCGTAGGTAGAATTTAGCCAAACCCCACCTCAAAACTGGCTAAAAGGAAGGTGGACGCTGAGAGCAGGGTGTTTCAAGCCAGGTGGGAGTCAGAATTTCCCCTTGAAGTTACTGACGGAGCCATAACAAAATATTGCTTTATTTATTTAATCATTAAATAATATACACTTGTGTTAGCTCTTGGTTCAATAGGACATGCTCATTTCAATATGTTTTAATAACCATTAAAACCAGTCCAGTCCTCGGCTTGTAGCAAATTTGTTTTTTTGGCCCTCCGTGTATTTGACTTTGACACCCCTGGTGAAGACGATTGGCTCAGCTTCCGACTGTCCTGACACGACCAGTTGAAGCACAGGGCAGAGGATTGTAGATCTCAATAAAAACTGAAAATATGCACTATTATTGTTTGTTGGTCCATGTGATGTTATACAATATTGAGGTTGTATTGTTTGGGGAGGCCTCTGATGAAGTCAGAGTGAGCCGCAGAGTTATATGATTTTTTTTCCTCCTGAATTTGAGCAATTCTTTTTTAATTAAATCTGAAAAGTGATATGCCTAAAGGAAAACATTTGGGAGTAAACCTTCAATTATATACTGATGAATAACAATTTGATTGCACATCTTGATTGAGCAATACTTGGATGTCTGTTCCCATAAGTGCTGTGTTGTAAATTCTAAGCGGCTTTCTCATACCAGCTAAAAAGTACAGTCTAAAACAAACTGGCAGAGCCTGCAGTGTTATCAAATTGCATGCCAATATAATCCTGACTACAACATAGATCGAGATTATTTGCTTTTTAACCTTGAAAGTATCCCTCCAGAGCCAGACATTGTACAACGCAATAGTGCGCAACTGAACTTCAGTCTGATCTTCACAAGGAAAAATTGTCAAATTCCTCTTCAGAAATAGAGCTGCGCTCATTTTTGCACAGCTACAAAACCTTACTGTATATCATTAGATTTTCCTTTTTTGATGATTCAGATCTTTTCTTCCTAGTTAATTGATCCTCAAGAAGGAATCACATCATTTATTTTTAGAAAATTGCAATTTTCAAAATCAATATTTTTTTAACTAATGCATTGAACATTAGTTAATAGAAAAGCACACGTCACAGCTGTAGGCTTTCAGAGGATAATTAGGCTTTTACATAGTTTTTGTGTTAGAATGATATGTTAGCAGATGGCTATTTGCTACTTAGAACAAAATAAGTGCATACAGCTCAGATGCAATTACAGAAATGTTAATATGCATGGCTGACAGATGTAGCATTTTTGTTTTTTTAATGCGGCTGGCTGATTGTACATGTTGATCACAGGCGTCCATCATCTTGAGTTGGTCTCCTCGACTGCTGCACTCAGAAGATCAACAGAAGCGCAGCACAAACATGAATCCACTGCAATTTGCCAACAGCCTATCAAATTAATGATCAATAAGTTCAAGCTGCAGACTGAACATGAACAATTTACGAGTAAAAGGTAATTACATATTTTACCTGATACATCATTTGTTCTAGAAAAGCAGCTGATGCATCCTAGATGAGTCTCTTGCTGGGGTTGAAGTTAATTTAAGAGACAGGCCACAGCTTTTTTAATGAAGGCTTTAACGGTGCTGTGCTTTGAATATTGAGAAATGCCATTGGCTTTTAAAATATTTTCATTCATGAATGAAAATGTATCAATCATTTTCAGGTTCAGGGATTTTCTTTTCTTTTAAGAAAACAGTTGAATTTTTGATTTCCTCACTTCCCTGCCGCTCTGCAGCCAGATCGCTTCAACATCACCATCTTTCAATAATGCAACAAATGCTCTCTCTTTAATGGAATTTACTTTTATAAACCTTAATATAAATTTAATTTTCAGCTCTGACAAATCTCCTCATATGAATAATACAAATTGAAAACATTTCAGTCTTGTGTTGGTTTCAATGACTTTATTTGGATTTTATCGTTCTTGTCAACAACTTTGTTTGAACATAATATCTAATTGTGAAGAAAAATAGTAAATGTTTAGTAAATAATTAAGCGTTCTTTCTTCCAGCATGTGGCGCAAACCCTCTTACTGTTTTTGAAACATAATGGTAATTAGACTTGTCTTCATACATGGCTCTCTAATGGGCTGATTGCACAACACACCCTTTAATTCACGCGCTCATTCATGCACCAATGCACCGATAATGGAGGCTGATCGGAAAGCACCGAGCTGATTATCAGGAGTAATGTAGTGTGTTCCATTGAAAGCATTCTATGATATTTCTATTCTCACCCAGTCACACATACAGCTATCAGTTATCCATTAGGCGTTAGGTGTGTGCCCAAGGACAGTTCAGCATGTTGGTGGATTGAACCAACCCACTCTGTCTTTTGGACTTCGAACTGCTGATGCTTTCAGTTGTTGTGTAACTTTACTGTAAACTTACTAAAAACGAGTCATACTTAATTTCAGCATCAATTTGTTGAACTATTTTTTAGACTATTGGATTTGTATTATCAAACATGCGAATCAAATCTATGAATTATATTCCAGATCAGTGGAAGCCCGGGTTAACAACGACCGTCACCGGTGCTGTTCACGTACAGGGTGCCGGGTGGAAACTTGACAACTGTTGGTCGAAGAAGGAGAGGAGGAAAGTGTGTTTGTAGGAAGAGAGAGAAAAGTAGGACTGAGAGTAGGGACGCTGAATGTTGGAACTATGACAGGAAAAGGTAGAGAGTTGTTTGACATGATGCAGAGGAGGAAGGTAGACATACTGTGTGTCCAGGAGACCAGGTGTAAAGGTAGCAAGGTTAGAAGTTTAGGAGTAGGGTTCAAGTTGTTCTATCATGGTGTAGATAGGAGGAGAACTGGAGTAGGAGTTATCTTGAACTAGGTGTTTGTTAGGAATGTCCTGGAGGTGAAAAGGGTGTCACTTAGAGTGATGAGTCTGAAGCTAGAAAAAGAAGGTGTGCTGTTCAAGTTGTTAGTGGGTATGCTCCACAGCTGGGATGTGAGCTGTAGAAGAAGGGGAAATTCTGGTCGGACTTTGATGAAGTGATGCAGAGCATACCTAGAAGTGAGAGAGTTGTCATTGGTGCAGACTTCAATGGACATGCTGGTGCAGGAAACAGAGGTGATGAGGAGGTGATGGGCAGGTTTGGTATCCGGGAGAGGAATGCAGAAGGACAGATGTTGGTTGACTTTGAAAAAAGGATGGAAACAGCTATACTGAATAATTTCTTCCAGAAGAGGCAGGAACATTGGGTGACCTATTAGAGTGGGGTAGGAGCTCACAGTTAGACTACATCTTGTGTAGATGGTGTAATCTAAAGGAGATCAGTGACTGCAAAGTAGTGGTAGGCAAGAGTGTAGCCAAACAGCATAGGACGATGGTGTGTAGGATGACTCTGGTGGTGAGGAAGATGAAGAGGGCAAAGGCAGAACAGAGGATGAAATGGTGGAAACTGAAAAAGGAAGAGTGTTGCATGACTTTAGGAAGGAGTTAAGGAAGGCTCTGGGTGGTCAGGAGGTGCTTCCAGATGACTGGACAACTTCAGCTAATGTAATCAGGGAGACAGGTAGGAGAGTACTTGGTGTGTCATCTGAAAGGAAAGTAGATAAGGAGACTTGGTGGTGGAATGAGGATGTACACAAGTGTATACAGGGAAAGAGGTAAGCTAAGAAGAAGTGGGACACTAAGAGGACTGAGGAGAGTACACAGGAGTAAAGGAAGATGCAACGTAAGGTGAAAGTAGAGGTAGAAAAGGCCAAACAAGGGGCTTATGATGACTTGCATGCTAGGTTGGACAGTAAGGAGGGAGTGACAGAAATGGGAAGGACATGCAGCAGGTTAGGGTGATTAAGGATATGGATGGAAGTGTTTTGATAGGTGCCAGTACTGGACTTGCACCAGGAGCTAGTATGACTAAGCCACTGTGGCTCAGTGTAAACAAACTGAGTACGCCACAAAAAGCCACTTTCTGTGTCCAAGACAGCAGCTTGCTATAATAGCAAGTAAAACTTGCAAGTAAACATGGAGTAATATTTTGTATGACTGTACCTTCACATAGTGAATGCAAGTTTTCAATTGTTGGGGGGTGTAAAACCACACGGGGGGCTTTTTTAGAAAGTGGGGTTGTTTTCCTGCATTCTGGTGTATTCTGAGGGCAAAATCTTCTGTTCAGTTTACCTACAAAAATACACTAAAGTCAATAGTTCAAACTTAACTATCTTTATTTCTATCCTACTTTATGCAGGTATAAATGTGAGATTCAACAATTGAAAACTTGCATTCACTATGTGAAGATACATCCATCCATCCATCCATTCTCTCCCGCTTATCCGGGGTCGGGTCGCGGGGGCAGCAGCTTAAGCAGGGAAGCGCAGACTTCCCTCTCCCTAGCCACTTCGTCCAGCTCCTCTGGGAGAATCCCAAGGCGTTCCCAGGCCAGCCAGGAGACATAGTCTCTCCAGCGTGTCCTGGGTCGTCCCCGGGACGTGCCTGGAACACCTCACCAGGGATGCATCCAGGAGGCATCCTGACCAGATGCCCGAGCCACCTCATCTGGCTCCTCTCGATGCGGAGGAGCAGCGGCTCGACTCTGAGTCCCTATCTCTAAGGGAGAGCCCGGACACCCTGCGGAGGAAACCCATTTCGGCCGCTTGTATCTGGGATCTCGTTCTTTCGGTCACGACCCACAGCTCGTGACCATAGGTGAGGGCAGGAACATAGATCGACCAGTAAATTGAGAGCTTTGCCTTTCGGCTCTGTTCCTTCTTCACCACGACGGACCGATACAGAGTCCGCATCACTGCAGACGCTGCACCGATCCACCTGTTGATCTCCCGCTCCATCGTACCCTCACTCGTGAACGAGACCCCGAGATACTTGAACTCCTTCACTTGGGGCAGGATCTCATCCCCAACCTGGAGAGGGCACTCCACCCTTTTCTGACTGAGGACCATGGTCTCAGATTTGAAGGTGCTGATTCTCATCCCAACCGCTTCACACTCGGCTGCGAACCGCTCTAGTGAGAGTTGGAGATCACGGTTTGATGAAGCCAACAGCACCACGTCATCTGCAAAAAGCAGAGACACAATACTGAGGCCACCAAACCGGACACCCTCAACGCCTTGGCTGCGCCTAGAAATTCTGTCCATAAAAGTTATGAACGGAATCGGTAACAAAGGGCAGCCTTGGCGGAGTCCAACCCTCACTGGAAACGAATCCGACTTACTGCCGGCAATGCGGACCAAACTCTGACATCGGTCGTAGAGGTACCGAACAGCCCTTATCAAGGGGTTCGGTACCCCATACTCCCGAAGCACCCCCCACAGAACCCCCCGAGGAACACGGTCGAACGCCTTCTCCAAGTCCACAAAACACATGTAGACTGGTTTGGCGAACTCCCATGCACCCTCAAGGACCCTGCAGAGGATGTAGAGCTGGTCCACTGTTCCAAGTGAAGATACAGTCATACAAAATATTACTCAATGTTTACTTGTAAGTTTTACTTAGACTAGAAAACATTTTAACCTTGACTTGGACACATTTTGTTTTTAATAAATTTGATTATTGGTTTACTCAATGTTTACTTGTAAGTTTTACTTGCTATTATAGCAAGCGAGGTGAATACACATTTACATGCATCGCTGGTTATTCCTGCCGGTCATACGGATCAAAAGTCTAAGACTACAAAAAAGTATTGATAATATCAATTTTACCTTTTTTATTTTACTTATCATTTACTTTCGGTGCTAGTGAGAAATAGCGAGCGGCGCTTGCGGAAATAGCGGCACTAGCGAGTGGTGCTAGTCGAAATAGCGGCGCTAGCGAGCGAAAAAGTTGTAAGCTTTAGCCTTTTTTCCGTAAAAATAAGACCGCCACTCTGGCTACACATTCTAAAAACCTTGTAGCCAATCTGGAATTTACTTCGCCTATGGCGAAGTGGCAAATGGCTAGTGCAAGCCCAGCAGTAGTGTGATGGGAAGATGGAAAGAATACTTTGAAGAGTTGATGAATGAGGAAAAGGAGAGAGAACAAAGACTAGAAGAGGTGGCTGTTGTGGACCAGATAGTAACAAAGATTAGTCAGGATGAAGTGAGGAGGGCATTGAAAAGGATGAGAAGTGGAAAGGCACTCGGTCCTGATGATATACCTGTTGAGGTATGGAAGGTGGCAGTATAGTTTCTGACTGGGTTGTTCAACAGGATCTTAGATAGTGAGAAGATGCCTGAGGAATGGACGAGAAATTTGCTGGTGTACATTTTTAAGAACAAGGGAGATGTGCAGAGGTTTGGCAACTACAGAGGAATAAAGCTGGTTAGCCACACAATGAAGTTATGGGAAAGTAGTTGAAGCTAGACTGAGGATAGAAGTGAGCATTTGTGAGCAGCAGTATGGTTTTATGGCAAAAAAGGAGTACTACAGATGCAGTGTTTGCTTTGAGGATGTTGGTAGAGAAGTACAGTGGTACCTCTACTTACGAATGTCTCTACATACGAAATTTTCTACTTACGAAAGCCTCAATAGGAAAATATTGCCTCTGGTTACGAAATAAATTTTGAGTTACGGAAGGTGAAAATACAGTATGGGCTGCTACTTGCAGCTCCCAAAGGTTCCTGAACGCAACATTCTTATACCTGCTCTGCCATTGGCTATTACCTAGCATCCTGGTATCCCATTGGCTAAGAGGGACCTTCTCTTAGCCAATGAGGAGGTCCCTCATTGGCTAGGGATGCTGCATAGGTGTCTATGCAGAGTCCTTGTCATTCGGCCCTCAACCCATGAGATGTTCTGATAGTTTTACGTAAATATACTAACTTTTTGAGTATTCACTATGGACCCTAAGAAAGTGATGGAGAAGTGAGGAAAGAAAAGATGAAGAAAAGTTTTTTTGTCCATACAAACAAAACAAGAGATAATAGAAAAGCATGAAAAGGGGAAAAAAGGATTTTAAGTACTTGGGATCAACAGTCCAGAGCAATGGATGTGTACAGGCCGGATGGAACGGGTGGAGAAAAGTGTCAGGTGTGATGGAAGAGTTTCAGCTAAAATGAAAGGAAAGGTGTACAAAACTGCGGTGAGACCAGCGATGTTGTTTGGCCTGGAGACAGTGTCACTGAGGAAAAAACAGGAGACAGAGCTGGAGCCCACCAGAGATGAAGATGTTGAGGTTCTCTTTGGGAGTGACCAGGATGGATAGGATCAGGAATGACTACATCATAGGGACAGCACATATTAGAGGTTTTGGAGATAAAGTCAGAGAGGTCAGACTGAGATGGTTTGGACATGTCCAGAGGAGAGATAGTGAATATATTGGTAGAAGGATGCTGAGTTTTGAACTGCCAGGTAGGAGGCCTAGAGGAAGACCAAATAGGAGGTTTGTACTGTAGATGTCTTGAAAGAGGACATGAAGGTAGTTGGTGTGAAAGAAGAGGATGCAGAAGACAGGGTTAGATGGAGGCAACTGATTCGCTGTAGCGATGCCTGATGGGAAAAGCCAAAAGGAGAGGATTCGATTTGTATGTTCTGTTGTTGAAGATTAACTGTGCCAAAATTAGTTTGATCTTATTTTTGGCTTGTTGACCTGATTGGGTCAGATCTTCAGTTAGATGTGGCCTGGAGGCTGTTCAGGTCATCCCAGAGTGCTCTACAACTAAACTTTAATCCAGCAACTCAACACTTAGTGTTCTCTGTTCACAAGGGATCCAACCTTCACAAATGAGCTCAAAGCGTACATCAAGCATTACATCAGATAACATCAGACAAACTCCAGGAAAAGCCCCCCTGCAGCTGTTTTGGTAGTGATTCGCTGTTTTGTAAAATTTCAGACATATTAAGAAGTGTGAGGTCTCTGCATCAAACTGTGGACTTTGTTCTTGAACTAATCTGTGATCCCACAGCAGCTATTGTGTGGATTTATGGTTTGGGTAAGCAGCTGAACATCTGCTCCTGTTTAGGAAAATGTTTGGAATTCAAAAGTAGGAACAAGAGATTATAGCATGAAGAAGTCATTTATAGCATACATGACTGAGACATATTGATTTTGCCTTTGTCCACAAACCAAGAAGTGCAGCAGATGGAGTGCATTGAATAAACAATTACTCAATTGTTATTTAGAAATTAAATGTGTATGACAAGTATTCTCTTCAACCAGAATCACACTCAACTCTCTTTTTTAGTTGAGCATTTTGCAACCTTCAGGGTTGCAAAATGCTGATTTGTAGTTAAGCTGCCAGTGTTAGAAGCTGCACGGATTTTAAGCAAAGAGTGTGAGACTGTAAAACTTAAATCACTCTGTCAGGTGTGGACAAGCTAAAAACACGAAGGGACCATGGAGCAGGAACTGGTGAGAGCCGTCTGGGGGTGGGAGGAGATGAGGATCAGGGTTTAAGTACAAATTAAGGAACATAAAAGCTGAACCAGAGTGTTACAACTGTTATGACAACCATCTGTGAAGAATATGGTTGAGATTCAAATTACTAAGCCTTCTGTTCGTTAAATCAGTCAGTGCACAACAGGCT